>NW_028292586.1:4305992-4459024 GCF_029948245.1 Actinia tenebrosa | reverse complement strand
CCCCAAAACATGCCATTCACGCACCATAGATTTTTGATGCAAAAATATTTAACTCCCCAATTTGTCCAAAGTATTTACACAGGGGCGGAGTCCAGTTTCCACTTTGTGCCCTACTCAACGATACTTATCCGTTTTTTTCCCTTTGATCCTAAGGGTGCAACCCCTCCCGTGTTACCATTGCAATACAGCACCCCGCCCTGACAAAATCCGGGATCCACCCCTGATTAATGCCACTTCCAAATACATTGTAAGTACGCATATGTACAGGATAGGGTAGGGTTTGGGGAGCTGGACACATTACCATTACCCCGCTATCAACCAACCCAAATACACTCTCCCCCAGTTATCACACCATAATCTAAACAGTTGCATGTAAACGTGTGTAAATTTATTGATAAGCCTATAAAACAATATAATACATATAAGCACCCGCGACATTACTTTTCATACCCTCTCTAGACCCGCGCTCCTTCTTCTTTGGGTATTTTCGTCTTGACAAACTAATTTTCTTGAGAGAAAATCTGTTTGTAACAAGGGTAAAAGTCTTGTAGTCAGAAAGTTTGCTGTTTGAGTTAAGCATGACCGATGAAAGTGGAAATCAGTGTTACCACCAATTCGAAAATGGGTAGGGGAGAGGCCTTCTTGCTTATTTCCCATATTTTTCTTAAAAAAGCCTGACAATACAACATTCTACACAAATGCAACGAAACATCTTTGTACAATTGAAAAGACTTGCTGCAAACCGGCATTTTATCATATACAATCAGTTTCTAACTGTTCTAAAAAAGGTTTTTGATCGTTAACCCAAAACGAAAATTGGGATCAAAACTCATCGGACTCTAGTTTTTGGCACTATTTTGCCATTATTGCGTATTATTCAATATAAAACAAAGATCATACAATTTATCCCATGTGAATGAAGTGTCCTGTACATTTACCTCAACGCGTTTTCTCTTAGTTAAAACTTTACACACTCATTGTAGGCCAAGTTTTATTCAAAGGCGGATCCGCAAAATTTGGGGGGGGGGGGGCTAATTGAGTTTAGGGGGGGCTGATGAGTATCGTCAGTCAACATCTATTCTTCAGGGTTTTTTTCCTGCTGAAGGGGGGCTTCAGTTCCCCCCCTGGATCTGCCCTTGTTATTAACACAAATATATATGCAAGGCTTTCACTTCTTCTTTATAACTTCATTCACTTGGTAAATCCTAATCCAATTAAAGGAAGTCTTCAGGTGATTTAGATGATTTGAAGAAACTAAAAGAAGAATCAATCTTGCATATTGTCTGAATGTCAATTATTGCCCTATTTCACTAAGTGACTGCTTGTTTATGTGGGGGATAGAATCGCCAAATCCAACAGAAAATTCAACAAAATTTGCTCCTTGCGAAATAGTTTAATATAAAATGGCCTGGTTTTAAGATATAATATGTGTTAATATTATGTAAAAAATATTCTGAGCGTTTGCTGGCTATTCTACTTCTCTTCGTGGATTGATACGGGTTTTTAGAACAATTTTCGGTGAATTTGCGTTGATTTGACCCCCTCCGACAACCATGATCCTTTGCGTTTTAAACAATAGATTGTTTTGATGTGACTCATGTGAAATAGGGCAATTAAAATACGTTAGTAATGAAAAAAGATAGATAATTACCTACCAAAAAGTGTGATATTGATAACAATTATTGCCTGCTGCCATTTTAAACAGAATAGCAGAAATCATTGGTTTTAATTATGTAACTAAAAACTACCTTCCATTTAAAAAAATACAGTAGCCAATGAATGTAGAATTTGTGGCTTTTTTGTTTCATTGCTTAAAACATTTTTTTTCTTTTTCTCTTTGTTTTTTCTCTTTGTTTTTTTTCTTTTTTTTTTTTTTTTTTTTTTTCTTCTTTTTTTTTCATTTTTTTTCTTTGTTTTCATTTTCTTTTTCTTTTTAATTTTTTTCTTTTTCATTTTTTTTTCTTTTTCTTTACTCAAACTCATAATCACCACTACTGCAGTTTGTTAACTGACCTAGATTATTAGCATTCCCAGGTCGGAAAAAAAACTGGGTCGAATTGACATTTCAGTTTCAATGCATTGTGGGAGTTTGAAGGGACATATTTCCAAGATGGCATCTTTTTCGTCCACTAAAACAGTCCCACAATAGCAGCAGTTAGGTGGACTCGCGAAGCAGCCGGCATTGCCAAAAATCACAAGTCGAAAAACACCAGGGGGGGGTGGGTTTTTGGAGGTCGGTAACCCGCGGAACAGGGGGTCTTGCGCGATCCGCCGGCAGCGCGAAATGTCCCTAAACTGCTGCTCTGTTGGGTACTGCAAACGGAGGTTAAAATATTTGTCGATATACGATGCATGAATGTAAGAAGTTCACCAATGACTTCTGTGTGATTTGTCTAAGACCTAAGTTATCGTACCTAAGCCAGAACCCTTTTGGTGTTGTGGTAAAAAAAAATGCGAATAGAAGACGACACGTCAGCACAGTGTTACGAGTGTGGTAAGAATATTCGTAATGCCGTACCAAATGCTACCAGAGAGCAGTATTACGCCAATGGAGGTCGTAAGACAAACGCCATATAAGAGATTAAAATACTTTAGGGACTGGATGAGTCATATCCAAGGTTATCGACCGGTATATTAAGCGACGAAGTAAAGAAGAAAATCATAGACCACTTAGAAGAGCCAACCCCACAAAGTCTACGAAAGACATTGAAAAAATTAAAGCTAGGGAAATATTACAAAGCTATTCCCTATCTTTTGTCTGAATTACCGGTAGGCGTTATTCCTCATGTCCCAGATATGCAAAGGGCTGAGTGGTTATTCTGTCGGCTAAATAAGAAGATTACGTATTATCCTAACGTGATTTACGATATATTCCGTGAAATAGACCCCAACCACCCCCCTATTAGAATGGATTCCGAGAAGATGAAATGTGCAGTCGAAATCCCCCTACGTTCTTTTCAAAGCAGATGTCTACTGAGCGAGTTTTCTTTGGAGCTCCTCTTTTGCCTCCTGGTAGATCTTTTTGCGAGATTCCTCGGAAAGATCTTTCACTATGGTTTTTTTATTGCCTGACTTTAATTCTCCGTATTTCTTTTCCTCCGCGAGGATCAAAGAAAACTCCGCGTCGTCTATGCGGCGGTCCTGCAGAGCCTTGGAGACTAAGTCGGCAATGGTGTTAGCCTTTGCTCTTGCTAGGGCTATATGAGTGTCGTGCTTGGATATCTTACCGGACAATTGCTTTATAATGCCTGTCGTAACAGCGGAAACAATGCCGCAGACAGCTCCAACGCTTGCCAAAGGAATGCCAATGACTATTCCAGGTCCAGTAAGCGAAGTAGCAACGCCAGTGCCTGTTAACGCCACGGACATGGAGCCGGAAGTTATCGCGATTTTATGTAGTATGCTTCGGGCTCTGGCGTACTTTTTCCTGACCTCTTCGTAGTGTTTCGCTTGCCCTTCCAAGTAAGCCAGTATTAAGTTCGCCTTGTTTAAACGAAAGTTCTCGGCGTTTAATTCTGTAGGACCTATGGTGGGAACATCTGGGTACAACTGAGGTGCTGAAGGTATAACATCCATTATATACTAATGTACGACGCTTTTGGGAATAACATAGAGGAGCAGCCACATCACGACAACCGGGATTATGCAAACTGGAGAGCATTTAGGAAGATGTTTCCGCATGCAGACCCTAGTATGTTCGAAAGAAGATCCGATGGGATTTACTTTAACGGCTCCAGAATGTACAGCAATGCAGACTTGGAACATTCGAAGCTGGAGCAAGTAGGTAATCAGGTGCAGCGATTGACGATTGTACGCCCCGTCCATGAAGAAAGGCCACCAAAACCCAAGCCTACACCGGTGCATCAGGAAGCTCCACCTAATTTTCCAAGGAATCTATTAATGACCAAGGAAGATTATCCATTTTACGACGCTGAAGGTGGTGTAAACGACTTTGAAACGATGGTAACGTTCCTGAAGATTTCAGTGGGTAAGCAATCATTTGACATAGTAGTAAGGAATATCTATGGGGATACGATGTTAAAGCATACGTCGGGTAAAGAGGCCAGGGAATGGTTAGCAGGACCCAATATGCGATATTGGCCGCAGCAGTTAAACTTTGCTGTCTGGGCTGCCACTAAAGGTTGTGGTGTTGCCGCGGACATGTTTCACATTTCATTTATGCGGTTTCACGTTGCCTTTACGGTAAGGAGGTTGTTGAAGGAGCTTAACGTACCTTTACCGGGAGATAAGGCATTTGATCCAATGAATAATAGATATGACACCGCAGCCCTAGAAAGGCTAATTAATGAGTTCAAACCACAGCAAAGAGACTTTCGTTACAAAGAGGGTAAGACGCATGGTCTTGGCATTGTTTACGTTTGGGGTGCCAACGGTGAGAAACCGGCTGATTATGAGCATCAGGAATACCCAAGTAATGAGTTAGAGTTCGGTGATATGGGCGGTGATAAGAGTAATAATTCATTGATTACCAGAATCCAATCGAACTACCTCGGCACTTGGGATCCATTCGTGTTAATGAAAGGAAATGGTTTAAGGAACCTAGTCAGGATTAACCGCAGCATAGAGGCATTCGTGTACTGCATCTTAGGAGCGCAGGTAAATACCCGCAGCCCAATTGTTGGATCCCAAGGTGCTTCGCGGGAAACACAAGAAGAATTCCTAACTTTATTTGAGTCTGCAATAACAGAAAATGACATATCCAAGTCGGTGCAGAGATATCAATTAGCGGTGCAGCAGTCTAAAGTGCGACTGGATTACGCTTTGTCGCCTGGTTGTTGGTTAATGCCAAGTAATTTGGTTATTAACACCAATTCCGTTGTGGGTTATAACAACAAGCTGCAGCGAGCTACTAAGGATATGAAGTTTGGGGTGAATGACGTGAACTCTGACATGACCAAGGGCATTACTCACTTCGTAGAGAAACCAAAAAAAGAGGTAGAAAAACCATCAAAGAAGGCGCATGTAGAAAAGCCACCAAAGAAACCAGTGAAGAAGGTTATGCCGCCTGAGGAATATGACCACGACTTACTAAAGGCCGGCTTAGCCACCGCAAGCATTGGTCTGAGCTATTATATATGGCGATGAACAACCCCTACGTAGCTGGAGTAGATTGTGTTTATACGACTTATACAGGCGAGAAAAAATACACCCAGGCATCTTGGGTTGATGTCACGGGGATGTCCGTGAATTTGAACTACTCGGGAAAGAAGTTAATCCTTTGTAGTATTTGCATTGGCACGAGTAGCCACGCCAACGTGGGCTTTAGGTTCCTGGATGAGAATGGCGTACTGCAGCCTATGCGTGCGAAGACAAACAACAGGGAGCCTGCGCATTTCTCCGTAGAGCCCAACCCAGCCAGCACCGAGAATCTCTCCGTTTGGACCCTCCACATGGTCGCCGACTGCCATGGGAAAGTAAAGCTGCAAATACGTGTAGACGATACGGGAAAGGTTACGGTAAATAGCATAGAAAATCAAAGGGATACTATTTATAATCATAAGACCATTAGCACTCTTACGGTAATGAGTCTCTAGAAGGGAATTTATTTCCTGAAATATATGAATCCACACGTAAAAGAAGATTGGTTTTTTCATTACCTGGAGGAATATTGGCATCAGGGCGACGAATGGAGCGACATTTGCACGTGGGTTAAAGTTGGAGGGTTGGGGTTAATCATATGCACCACTAACGTTAGCGCAGTTAATAGCGCTAACGTTAGGTTTAGGATTATTGACGAGAATAACCAGCCATTATTACCTTACAGAAAAAAAGATAATAATAGGAACTTAGCTCATTTTACGTATGAAGGCCCCACGACAAGTTCAGAAAATATGGCGCCAGTAACGTTTCACATGATAGTTAATTGTCAATACGCAAAGCTTCAATTTTGTCCAGACGACGCGCTGAGTTCGGGGTACGCTGGTATCGCCATGAGTAATCGAACTAATGACAAAGATGCTACTTGGAGTCATAAGACCATTAGCACCATGAGCGTGCTGCCGCTAGTTCCGCATTATCAAGGCGGCGCGAATACTATCTTTACTTATCCCCAGTCGAGAACGCCTCGTGCGGCTGACGACGATAAGCCACCAGTAATACACGAGGATAAGATTAACCCTTCATCTTCTTCAGGAGTACCACTCCAATAGCTACTACGAGGATCCAAATGTTATTCCCCACAAACTTCAACAGTTCTCCGCCGGCCCTAAGTGCCAAGGAAACAACCGAACCCAGCAGCCCAGGAAGGCCGGCTGCCATCTTTTTTCCCAAGTCCGTCAGCCCATTGCCTAATTTCTTTACGCCCGCGCCCGTAGCCTTAAGCGCGGATAGGATAACTCCTACTACGCTCGAAATAGCAACCGCAAATGCCAGTGGAACGCCATACTTCAAAAGGGCTCTTTTTATCTTTTCCTTGGTGGTAAGCCCCAGCTCCTTTTCCTTACCTTCTATTTGCGTTTGTAATTCCGCCAGTCTTTCCTGAAGGGTTTCTACTTCCCTTTGGGCTGCCTCCCTTTCTTCTTCAGGGCGAGTTTGATCTTCGATTATTTCCCGTTGTCGATCTATTTCGTACTCCAAGTCTTCGACGGCCTGTCGAAGTTGCCGTATTTGTTCCTCCGCCACTGCCTTGTCCACCATCAATTGCCTTTCTCTGTCAACAGACTCCATTAATTCTTGTCCTAAGCGCTGTAGTTCCGTGTCTTTTCCCGCCGCTTCATTCAAAGCAGCCCTTAGCTGATTCCTTGCGTCGCTTTTTTCGTCCAATGCCTTAGAAAGTCTATTCCTAAAGTCTACGATTTCGTCGGCATGGCTCTTAGTAGTTAGTTTATTTTGTTTAATGAATTCGTCTTCCAATTCTCTTATACGTTCCTGCAATGCTTGGTTTTCCTCTTGGACGGCTTCGAAGCGACTGACGATACCGCCTTCTTCCTTGGTTACGTAGTCGAGTTGTCGCGTAAGGTCATCGATGGTTATGTTATTTTCCTGTATTTCCTTCTTAAGTGCTTCCTTTTCAGCAGTCTCGTCGCTCCCCAATTGGCTAAGTCTTTCTTGACGCTCCTCTTGCAGTCTTATTGCGGATCTGAGGGCATCTTCGCTACCCGGCAGTGAAAGGCGACTAACAAAGGCCTCCCTGGCAACTTCTGTATCCCTTTGAGTCGAAGTGCTTAGCATCGTCAAGTTGGGCGCTCCCAGCGCATTTGTGACTCCTTTTGGAAGCTGGTTATTAAGCAGGTGGGAATTCTTCCTTTGATACAGGTTGTGCCATTTTTCCCTACCCGATTCTCTAACTTGAACCTGCCCTCTATCTCCTATTTGGAAGTCCAAAAGAGCCAGGTTTAGGCTTGGGTATCGCTCCCTTAGGTCCTCGATGATGTTCGCTATTAAGTCCGACCGCACGCCAAGGGATTCCATTTGTAAGTATTCTGGAATGGGCGTGTGGGGGTTCTTAGACTTGAATTTATCTCTCAAAGAACGCATAGCATCGCTGGCCCTGACGCCATACTTGTTCAGCGATTTCTCAAAAAGGCCTCGGGGGTCTACATTGTCATTAGGAAGTAAAGACTCGTATTCTTCGTCATTAATATCAACTTGACCTTCTTCGGCAAGGGGATCAAAATCCGTTCCTTCTACTTCCATTATTTATGATAAGCTCAAAGTTAAATCCCAACGTATTACCTAAGCAGGTTGGCGGGCTGAAAGCAGAACGCACCTTTCATCGGGTCACATTCACGCCCAGCAGCGCTAAACCTGGAGAAACGCTGTATGTGGGCGTTCCCCGCCTAACGGATAACCTAGTATTGGTTCCTGGCACCCTGGCGTTAAGGTTTGACCTAGCAATACAACCAAGCACCAAGGACAAGCGCTATACCGTCAATAACGTGGGTAGGAACCTCGTCTCTAAGATGAGAATCAAGTTCGCCGGGGAATCCCTCTTGGACTTAAATAGGTACGATCTGTACACCACGTATAAAGATTTATGGCTAACAGCCTTTGACCGTGCACAAAAGATAGAGCAGGGAATTGGAAGCGTTATCCTACGTCAGCTTCGCAGCGACACTAACCCGGCGCCTACTGACTCCGGCGGAGCAACCGCAGTAGCAGACGCAACAAGGGTAGTAACTGCGTACGGTACCAAATACGTTATCCCTTTGGACTTTGAAGTAATTACGAACCATGGCGTGTATTACCCCAGGCAATTGGCAGAGTTGCAGTTTGAAGTAACCCTGGCGGACACTACGAACATTCTAGGAGGCATGGACAGCGCAATTAGCGGGACTGTTGATCCTTATTCTATCACTAATCTAGAATTACAGTACGAGACCGTGTACAGCGAAGAGCTGGCACGTAGCGCTGGCATGGAATACAGCTCCGGAAAGGCATTCTTATACGACCACGTAGTGATGCATAAGACGTTCAGCTTCTTGGATAAGACGGATGAGGTTATCAACCAAAGCATTAACCTCCCCCGAAGAAGTCTCACGGGGCTGATGTTGGTGTTTGCCAAACCCTACGAAGCCGGTAAGCGCGACTCCGAAGCGTTCCACAACCCCAACATTACTAACGTCGGTGTGAATATCAACGGAGTCCCAAACAAGGTCTACTCGCAGGGAATAAAGCCCGCAGACGTTTACAGGGAGGCAAAGCGTAAGTTTGGCGACCAAATTAGCCCCAAGGAATTCTTTAAGGATAAGTACACGCTGTGGATTGATATGCGCACCATTAACGACGAAGACCTGCATGGTCAGGGTTTACGTCTAGTAAACACCCAGGATGGCATAACATTGGAGATCAAGCGCACCAAGAACTCCTCCGCGGGCGACGGTGATAATATAAACTGCTACGTCTTCGTCGTGTCTGACGCGCAACTGAGCGTAGAAATGAACCAACTTAAAAGTGTTGCATATTAAGGTTAAAATATTTCTTAGATATACAATGCTGCAAATATTTGAAAACAACGGTACGAAACTGCAATGCATAGTGCAAGGCGAAACTTTGTACTTTAAAGCGAAGGAGGTGGCTTTGGCGTTGGGCTATGAGCGCCCTAGAGATGCAATTAGAGCACACGTATCTGAGAAATACCAGAAAAGATGGGTTAATCTGCAAGGGGCTGCGAATCACCGCTCCTTTACTACGCAACCAAATGCCGTGTTTATATCCGAACCTGGTTTGTACGAACTGATATTTAGCTCCAAACTACCCAAAGCTGTGGAGTTTCGTGATTGGGTCTTTGAGGAAGTCCTACCCGCGCTGCGTAAGACGGGTAGATATGCAATAGACAAGCGCTTTGACGGTCCAAACAAGTCGGTATTCAAAATAGAAAATGAGTTTGACCTGCATAAAAAGGTGGTGGACTACATCCGCAAGTTTTACCCCCAAATGCTCATAGCCCCTGGTCTAGGTGAACTGCAGGATTCGGACGGCAAACGTATAAAGTGCTGGCAGAAAGGATATCAACGCGGTCAACCCGACTTAATGATCTTGAACGCGCACACACATTACTGTGGATTCTGCATAGAGCTAAAGACCCCAAAAGGCAATGGCAGGTTATCTGAGGATCAGCAACTGCTCTTACAGAGGTATGAAGAAAACGGCTATAAGGTGCTCATAAGCAGCGACTACGATGTCATTTGCAGGGAGATCACTGCGTATGCTGAACACCTACGAATTCCCTGCAGGTGGTGTTGTAAGGGCTTTAAAACCTCGGAGACTTTGGCAACACACTTAAAGATATTTCATAGAATATATGGACAAGGATAAATTTAACGAGTTAAAGTTCATACAAACGCACTGGAGGGATTTGGTGGTGGGGGAGATTTACGAGATAAAGAATTATGTGGTCTTTGAAGACTTGGACCGCCTGCGTTTGGTCTTAAAGAATAAAAAAAGAACATACACCCTTTGGGCGCCCGATAGGATAAGGTACGCCATCGAAGGGCAGGATGTTACCCATGTTATGAGTCATGGTAAAAAGGATGGCAGGTGGGTATTTGACGTAGTCAAGTATGAGCCTGAGAGTCCTCTGCATTCGTAATGTCTGCCGCGGAGCACCAATGGGATCCTTCAAGAAATACCTTGCCGCAATGAAGGCAGGTGTATTTTTTACGCGGCGGCGTAATGCAATCAGCTGGTAGTTCGCACGTAATACAGTCCATATATTGAAAGGGCGATTAGGAATCCTCCTAAGAATGCGGCTGCGTAGGCTAGCATATACCTTTAAAGGGGGTTTTGATGATACTTAACAAACAACAAGAAAAAATAAGAATGGGATTTGCGCAAACCCCATTCTAAAAGGGTCTCAGAATGTTGAGTATAAGGTTGTTATATTGTTAAGGACGTTTATTTGTCGAGGCAGTTGAAGATATGTTCCTCTTCTCTGATGCAACCACAACGATCGCACTCCTGCCTCCAATACTCCCTTTTAGTCCACGGAACGCCTTCTGCGCGTTCGAAAGAGGGGTAAGTACGGACTATCTTCTTATGGTAATCTATGCGATTCCTTAAGTAATCCTCTTTATGCGGGCAGCGACTCATCATATCCGCACATTGGTGGCAATCCACGCCTTCCAAGTCGTAGCTCCCAAAGAGAAATCGATAGTTGACTTCATGTGTTTTCCGATGCGTCTGTAAACGTTGACGACTGCTTAGTATCTTATTACAGAAACTACACTGTCTGCTTTGTTCGCAGACGCCCCTTTTCAGGTGCTCGGAGGTGTTAGGAAATTCCTTATTACAGCCCTTACAAAGCCCACAAATGCGTTTGTCTTGATGTTGTCGCATCTTTTGAACGGTGCTGAATTCTTTACCACAATCCTTACAAACTTTACTAATTGGTTTCTTTGTGCAAACGCCACGACGAACGTGGTATTGTAGTCTTTGCTTGGTGCTGAACGCCTTTTTACACATTGAACAGTTCATTTATACTTAAGTGTATCTTAACCACAATATAACGTATTTTTAACTTTATTGTTAACATTCTGCAGTGTCTTTTAAAACAGGTCTGCAGGAGCATACAGCTGCGTTTAAAAGACACCTAAGAATGTTGAGTATAAGGTTGTTATATTGTTAAGTATGTCTTGCGTGTGTCTTTTAAAAGACACCTAAGAATGTTAAGTATAAGGTTGTTAAATTGTTAAGGATGTTACTTCTAAGAAAAAAAAGATATCTTAGAATGTTAAGTATAAGGTTGTTATATTGTTAAAGACATATGCATGAGTCGTTTAAAAGACACCTCAGAATGTTAAAGATAAGGTTGTTAAATTGTTAAAGACATATGCATGAGTCGTTTAAAAGACACCTCAGAATGTTAAAGATAAGGTTATCATATTGTTAAGGATATACGTATGCTGCTTTAAAAGACACTTCAGAATGTTAAATATAAGGTCGTTATATTGTTAAGTATGTCTGCACGTGCTGCTTTAAAAGACACTTCAGAATGTTAAATATAAGGTTGTTATATTGTTAAAGACTATTATCTCTTCTTTTTTTTAAGAAAAGAAATATCCTTATCCTTAGGTATATTTTCTTAAAAAAAGAAGAGATAATAGTCTTTAACAATTTAACGACCTTATACTCGACATTCTGAAGTGTCTTTTAGAAGTAACATGCAAGACATCCTTAACAACCTTATAGTTAACATTCTAAGGTGTCTTTTAAACAGCACACGCAGTATATCTTTAACAATTTAACAACCTTGTGCTTAACATTCTTAGGTGTCTTTTAGAAGTAACATGCAAGACATACTTAACAATTTAACAACCTTATAGTTAACATTCTAAGGTGTCTTCTAAATGACTCATACGTATATCTTTAACAATTTAACAACCATACACTTAACATTCTAAGACATCTTTTAAAGCAGCATGCATATGTCTTTAACAATATGATAACCTTATCTTTAACATTCTAAGGTGTCTCTTTTCTTAGAAGTAACATCCTTAACAATTTAACAACCTTATCTTTAACATTCTAAGGCGTCTTTTAAACAGCTCTACAGCGGATATCGCATAAAGTCCTTAATGCTTTCTTTAGCCCACGTTGCCATCGTCAAAAGCGCACCAAACCTCTCCGCGCGCTTCAGGCTGCACATTTCATCATACAATTCCTGCACGCGCTCCCGCAGCCGATCGATCTCCTCCCTTTGCATTTCTATGGTGTCTCTTTTATCTTTTGCGTCGGCGGCAATCCTTCTTACTGCTTCCACTGGGTCCATCGTATATATAATGGATCCGAACCATATTCCCTGCAATGCTCTGATAGTAGGACCCACCGGCTGCGGAAAGACCCAGTTCGTAGTGGAGCAGCTATTAGGACCCTTTAGATACCGTTTCGACTATATTGTGCTATTATGCCCCACCTACGTGAATAACCGCACCTGGGAAGGCATAGGAGTGAAAGATGACGACTTCTTCGTAGATATCTTAGACCCTAATGAGTTATCCAGCCATTTGAAGTTTTGGCACAAACAATTCCCTAAAGATACGCAGACACTACTCATACTGGATGACATTGCCTGCGGGGACGACGTAAAAAGACGCACTTCGGAGCTCGTTAAACTCGCCTTCAGCGGTAGGCATGACAATATCAGCGTTTGGTTGCTTTCCCAGCAGCTTACCAGCGTCTCTAAGCCTTTTAGGGAAAACATAGGCTCACTTGTCGTATTTTATACTCCGAGCCGGAGTGACCTGGAAACCATCTTAAGCGACTATGGGGGTGAGATATCCAAGGAACAGTTACACGAATACATGCGGCATTTAAAGACGCACCAACATTCCAAAATGATCTTCTCTTTGAGGTTTCCGTATTCCATTAACATATATGGACATTGAGCAGCTCTTAGATGAAGTCCCCACACAGCTAGATGAAAGTAACCTTAAGGAACAACTTAACGTCCTTGTGTCATCTGGAAAGTGCAAAGAAATGATAGGCAAGGAACTTACCCATGAGCAGGTTAATAAGTTGTCAGAAGAGGAAGTTAAGAAGTTCCATAAGAGGTATGAGGCTGCCCTTGCAAGTAAGACCACGGACGCCGTAGCAGACTCCGCTATCCGACTTGCCACCAAGCTTCTCGGACTTGCGCTGCCCATAGACGACGTGGAGCAACTACAGAAGGACATAAGAGATGACTATGTTATCGCCCAAGAACTTAAGATAACCTGTGGGTGGTTGTCTTTGAAGTGCGGTAAGTTAATGGCAGTCGCCTCTGTGGCTTTGCACGTAGCTCAGCATGTCGACTTGAAGGAGGTACTAGGTTCCTTCGGAACATCTTGGAAGGACTTCAAGAAGGACAGAGAAGTCGAAAAGGTCTTCCAGGCAGCACTTACTGAGGTACCTGATCAAGTCGCCTCAAGTACTTAGTCAAGTCATTCGTAAGTACTTAGTCAAGTCATTGTCAAGTACTTAGTCAAGTCATTGTCAAGTACTTAGTCAAGTCGTTGTCAAGTACTTAGTCAAGTCGTCCTTAAGTCATTCTCGAGTACTTAGTCAAGTCGTCCTTAAGTCGTTGTCAAGTCGTCATCAAGTTACTTATCAAGTCCTTCAAGTCCTTAGATATAAATGAGTGAACCAGAGTCGAAGGTAGAGCAGCCCGAGCAAAAGATTACCAAGGCTAAATCTCCAGGCAGAGTTGCCGCGGGGAAGAAGCTCGCGGAGATGAACAGGAAGAACAAAGCAAAGAAAGAGGAAAAGGTGGAGGAAAAAGAAGAGGGATCCTTTTGGAATCCCGGCTACGTCATTGGCGCGATAGGAGTCGCTATAGCAGCAGGCAGCCTCTACTTACAATGGCGGGCTACGAAGCCAAAAGTAGAACCACCAACATATCGCGCACCTGTGGAGGTTAGAAAAAGCAAAATCCCTGAAATGGAATAACCTTCTCGCTTTGTAATATAATGTCGACCGCGTTGTTGAAAACTGTTGAAGAAGCAGCTATCATTACTTCCATCGTTGCGGGTATTGGTTGGGTGGGTAAGAAAGTGCTCAAAGAAGACTTTACTGAAGACCCAAGCAAGAGCTTCGCTAATTTTGCTAAAATGACCGCTGCCGTAGGCGGGGCTATCATGCTAAAGGATTACCTACGGAAGGAAAAGTACCTGCCTAACATATAATGGTTAGCTTAGTCGCAGGCGGAGTTATTGCAGCTTTAGCATTCACTGGAGCTAATTATGGTGGTCAGTATTTGGATAGATTAGTTAGAGGCGACAAAAGCGGAGATTTAACCGCTGAGAGGAAGAGACACGACTTAGCGCTGGAGAAATATCAGCGGGACGTGGCAGCTTGGAATAAGAAGAGACAAGCCTACAGGGATTGGTTGGACAAGAACTACCAAGACAAAATGCAGGCAGACAAGAACTTCGAAAATACGGACTACGCCTTTAAGCTCTATGCGCAGGCGCACCCCGACTTTAGGTTAAGAAAGCCTCAGTTTAAGAATTACTACCAACCGTCTAAGAAACAAAAAGACAACGAGCTGGTCTTCGTAGGAGTCGCAGGGCTGGCGGGGGGCGTGGCCTTGGCGTATCTAATATAATGATCGTCTTTTTGGAAAGCGACAAGAATAACTTTACCACTTATTTGAATCCCCCCATCCGCGCGGAAAGGGTTCGGTTGGTTAGTTGCTCTTTGTACAATTCTTGGTATAATTTAGTCAATGGCTTTGTCGTCGGAACTTCCGGCACCAAGCCAAAGTTACCAGATTCCCATTACACCCCCATAACCCTGGCTAAGGAGCTAGCAAAGCATGGATATACTCTTACCACAGGATTACCCCATGAAATGAAATTCAAGAAAAATAGTGGAAGCGCTAATTTAAAGGACAGTTCATTGGTAGAACTCCTGGGCCTTACTAGTACCACGATAAATAGCGGCAGTACATATGATGTAAAATGGAAAGTCGCATCCTCTTACGAAGTTTATTGCGACTTGGTCAATAGTTACAGCAATGGAGAAAGGTCTTCTCTTATGTCCAAGTTTCTGCCCAAAGGTAATCCATTTGACCTGGTAGAATACGCTCCCATTTCTTTGTGCTATGACTTGTCTAATTCGGTAGAAAGCATAAACATCACCATTAAGGTGGACGGAAAGACGGTGGATTTCAACGGACGCAAGATCAATCTTGTTTTGGAATTCATATAATGGGCCGCGTAGAGGACAAACTCAAAAGGATTTACTATGGGCCTGAAGGCTATTGGAGAGGAGCATCAGCTATCAAGAAACTCGCGACCGCGGCCAGGGTATCAGATGAAACGGCTAAGAACTGGTTGAAAAAACAAACCCTCTGGCAGGTCTATCTTCCCGTGCCCAAGTACATTCCCAGGCCCAGCTTTACCGTAAATACCCCCAATGAAGTTCATCAGGCAGATTTGCTCTTCTTACCGCACGACACGGTGAGAAGAAAGACCTATAGGTACGCTTTGACCGTAGTTGATATCGCAAGCAGATATAAGGACGCCGAACCCATAACCAGCAAGGATTCTGGGGAAGTCGCAGAAGCCCTAGGTAGGATTTATAAGCGCGTTTTGAAATGGCCTAAGCTGCTGCAAGTGGATGCGGGGACGGAGTTCATGGGCGTGGTTACCAAAACCCTGAAAGACCACAGCACTAAGATTAGGAGAGCCGGAGCTGAGTACCACAGGGGTCAGAGCATCGTCGAAAGATTTAATAAGACCCTGGCCGAGCGTCTCTTTGGGTACCAGTATTGGAAAGAGCTGGAAGATCCCTCCAAACGCAACAGGGAATGGACTCAGAGGCTCCCCCAGGTCGTCGCGGCTTTGAACAACGAGGCGGCCAGGGCTACGGGAATGAAACCCAAGGATGCCATAAAAAAGAAACACGTGGAACACAAGTCCTACGTCAGAAGTTCGAGGGCGGTCGGACTGAAGGAAAAAAAGCTACCCCGCGACATAGTGGTCAGATACCTCTATCAGCCGGGGGAACTCGAAGGTGGCAGTAAGAGAGCCACGGATCCTAACTGGTCTCTGAAAACGTATGAGATTTCGAAGTCCGTCACCAAGGAAGGGCAACCCGTGTTGTATTACCTAAATGGCCCAAGTCGCGGATTTGTCAAGGAAGAGCTGCTCATGGTCCCCAAAGACTCAGAGTAGTGCAGCTCCACGCGCCCGATTGCACTCTAGGCATGTCAGTCTTACGTTACCTCTGCAATGGCCGCGTTTATTATTTATGCGATCCACGGAGAACTGCTGATCGTCATTTGGGTCAAACCTCCATAGTAGAGGTATGTTACACTTGGCACACCGTGCCCCTTCCTTATAGACGTCGTCCACGCATAGGTCGAACGTCATATTTTTTTCTTCGTCGTGTCTTTTGTAGCGAAGGAGTTTCTTAGCAATGTTCTCCTTTGCTATATCTTCTGGCGTTTTATCGTAACGCAATTGCGGACCCCAAGCCCTCCGCAACTGTTTGGCATACTCCACGCGGCTCACAGCGGTATATATCAAATTACTCCAACATAACCGCTGGTCTATGATCCATAAGGTTTCTTTTATGGTAAGCCCTTGCGCGCTGTGGACTGTCATACAATATCCCAAACGCCAATCTGGATGGGAGGTTATTTTTTCAACCTTTCCCATAGGCACCCAGACTTTATCATGAGTTACCGCGTTTCGCAGTTGGACGTCGGTGCCCGGCACCCACACGTCTCTCTTCTGCATGCGGGTATCGTGGGGCTTGTAGCAAACGGGCACCAAATGGCCAGGGAATCTTTCGCGGTGTACGCTTAACAAATCTTTCTGTATTCGCGATTGTGCTGCGCGCTTGCTGCTCAACACCAAATCCTCTGGATGCCACGCGCAAAGGAAGTCCTCGTAAGACTTCGCTCGGATGCGTTTACGCAGCGTCTTGTTTTGCTCGGCATCACTGAGGCCCCGAAGTTCCGCCTTTAAGTTTCTTACTTGATCCTTACTGCGGTAGTCGGCGTTGATTTCCTCCGCGTGGTCTACCATCTTCTTCAACCATTTATGGGGCATTTCTCCGCAAATGGGAGGAGGTTGGCATGGATCTCCAACAAATATCACTTGACACTTCCCACGGAGGAAGTCTACAAATTCCTGCAGGATTTCTAATGGCACGGTGCAAATCTCATCCCATAATATAACCGACGGTATGTCGCGTATTGCTTCCGGCACCCACTTTTGACCATTCCAGCGAAAGAAGCTGTGGTACGTTTGCGCGTCGTGGCCCATCTCCGTCAATTCTCGTTCCAGACGGTGCGTCGGCGTTAACACCTTCACGCTGGGGAATAACTCCAAAACCCTGGTGGTCTTACCGCTGCCTCCGGGCCCATAAAGGTACGAAAAGCGTTGGTAAGAAATGGGGTCCACAACGGACGGCAATGGCTCCACGGTGGGGACGGTGGCACCTTTTACGTGTTCCCCGTGGTATTCCACACGTTCTCTCCAGGCTTTTATCTCTTCATCTTTTATACGCCATTGACCACTTTCCGCGAGTTCGTCCTCCGTGTAAAACTCTTGCATTTTTTCTAACACTTCGGGCTTCACATAGAGGGAATCCGTGGCCACGCGTGGGATATCCTCTTTGTCAAAACGCAACAGCATCGCAAGGAGATTGATATGCGCATATGCAAGCATGCTCGCCCGGAGATGGTAATATTGCGGGCGATGATCTTGGTAATAACACAACGCATTCCATTGTCGTTCACCTTGGCCTTCTATGAAATAATTCCACTTTTCTACGGACACCATTGATCCTTGTTCATGCGCGCGTTTTACGAGGAAGCTCAACTCTCCGTCATCGGTTATCAAACGCCGCTGCATGTGCTTTTCTCCTTCTTTTGCACCCTGGGTGAACTTTCCTATGACGATCCTAGCAGTGGGGTTATGCTCCGGTAACCATTGCGTGAAGGCGGAGTGACACAATATGGCTTCATGCGCCGTGTACGTGAGCAGCCCGCGTTCTTCGAGAAACTTCAACAAGGGTATGGGAATCCATTCTTTCTCCTGTAGGTGCTTCCCATACCACGCGTAAATTATCGGATGTAAGCCCTTTGCTAACTTCCACGTGGTCAACCGCACAAACCCCGTGGCTGGGGCGTCGTATTTACCGGGCAAAGACACACGAAAGAACTGCGAATCTGGATGCCCGTAGCGGTCGTAATACTCCTTACAATCCCCGAGGCCTTTAAAACTTGCGGGGTAACAGTGTTTCATGTCTAAGGAGACGTATTCGTTTTCGTCATACTCCATGTTCCACAGACCTCCATGACCGTGTTCTACGCAGGCTTTGGCTATGTCGGCGAATTCCTTAGGCGTGGACTTCCATCCGTTTCTTTTCTTCGCGGCTAGAAAGTCCAAACTACGAGAGCTAAGGACCTCGTCTGAAAAGTCTTCCCCTAAGGTCTCACAAGCACTTTGAATGCGCTGGTGTTCTACTAGAGGCCTGTAAAGAGTACCATCCTGCGTCATAAACTGACTTCCTTCCGCGTCCATCAACCAAACGGAATTCTCGTGGACCAATTCTGCCAACGGCGATGCTTTATAAACCTTAGTTTCCTTCTTTTTGGGGAACCTAAGTTCTCGCCAAGCGTGTCCATTGTGTTGGTAGATGATTATGGGGGCACCTCTACCTCCATATTTTTTCGTCCCTTCGTAAATGCAACCGTCCGTGATGTCCTTCACGTGTATGCGGCGTTCTAAGGCCGTCTCTAACTTCTTGATGTTCTCAATAGAGCCTCCAGTCTTATAAGTGTCATTTTCCCATTTCCTGATGGCTTCTCTCCTCTTGGGCGTAAGCTTACCGCCACGAGAGGAATCTTCGAAGAACTCTCTTACCAACTTCCCGACACAATTACCTGGATGTCGCATTGGTCGCAACTTCTTAACATCCGGCTCCTTAATCTCGTACGCGCCGTAAATGACCACGGTAACCGGGTAAGCGACCTCATAGAAGAGCATGTCAATTCCCTCCAATGCCCCTGGTCTCGTATGCTTATTCAAGACGAACAAACTCTGCTTACCAGACGCCCTGATGGGATTACGGCCCTTTTCTATCACCCACTCGCCGTCCAAATACTTCACGAACGTCAACTCCAAACGGTAGTCACCGTCCGGCATTCTGTTGATTATCCTTTCAGCCATCTCGTGATTCATAGTCTTGTCTGTCTTGCCCTCCATGAATGTAGCGAAGACAAAATCCGCATCTGAGTTATCCATCACCTGATTTCCCAGCCTGCGCACAGTTTCGTTTTGAATGTCGTTGACGGATGCCATGTATATCTAAAGAATATCTTTCCCTCCATTTGCGACCCCAACAGAGCAGCAGTTAGGGACATTTCGCGCTGCCGGCGGATCGCGCAAGACCCCCTGTTCCGCGGGTTACCGACCTCCAAAAACCCACCCCCCCTGGTGTTTTTCGACTTGTGATTTTTGGCAATGCCGGCGCTTCGCGAGTCCACCTAACTGCTGCTCACAATTCACTGCAGTGCCAACTCGATCCAGTTTCCTCAACCTTGGAATAGATAACTGCAAACTTGCTATCACCTTGCATTGCAGCTGCTAATTTCCCAGTGCAAGTTACAGTGTATACAAACGTTTTCCTCTCATGACTGTAAAAATTGCCTGTTACCATGCAATTTATGAGTATTTTGTCACAATTTTGTAGCTAAGTAATAACATATCTCAATATGACCATACTACGTAAGCCAAGTTTTAAATTTTAGCTAATTCATAATGGTCCCTTCTCAAAAAGGACTTGGATGCATGGGAGGCTACATGAAAATACAAAAGAAATCACACTTTTTCTTGATGGAATTTGTGGTTTTTTACTTCGTATTTCCATGTTAGCCTCACATTCAAGACAGTTTTGTAAAGGGTCCATTGAGGTTTTAGAATGTTGGGAATGGGGTTTCAGAATGAACTGGCAGCTGCCAGATCCCCAGCGGTTGCTTTGAAGTTAACCTCCAGCTACTTTTTCTTTTCTATAAAAAATTCTCATTAATATTTCAGATCACAGCCAGCTTACTAGTACTTCAGACTCATGACCAACTATCTCCAAAACATTCTGAAAGCCCTGAGTATGCCTAGTGTAAAATATGCATGCTATAAAAAAGTTTGGCTTTTGTTTGAGTGTCGAGGGTATCAAAGTTGAGAGTCAAAAAGCAATAAGGCATAACAAAATGAATGAATTTTGAACCAGATCTGCCTCCGATCTGTTTAATTTTTGGCTGGTACTTATATGGTCACCAGACGTACTCAGAATTACTAAGATTGTTTATGTGTTGCCATTTCATACATCATCGATACAACATCCTCTCTACCTATTTTAAATAGAATATCTACGAACTCATCTACTTTTTTTGCTTGGGTTATCATCACGTCAAAAACATCATCCATAGATCCTATATTCTTTATCTCAACGCGTTTCAAGCCAATATTGTCAGCTACCTTGCGATAGTCATTGGCTTTTATCTTTTGTATAGGGTTAAGCATTAGACATACTTCATGTGTGACGTCATGGGGCATATCTTCAACTTTGGGACCATATGTCTTATGAATCAGTTCTTTTTTCTCTGTTTTTGCCTTTTCTTCTTCAGGATTCATAGGATGGCTTGTATGCCTTCCTGATACTACTACTAATTCTAAGCCAATTTTTCCATCTTCAGACTCCTGAGAGTTGTCCGTTCTTCCTCCAATCCTTCCAGAGGTAGGCCGCTGTAAAAGAGGGTTGCCCCCTCCTTCAATCCTTCTGGAGGAAGGCTGGTCTGGAGGAGGGTTGCCCCCTCCTTCTTCAATCCTTCTGGAGGAAGGCTGGTCTGGAGGAGGGTTGCCCCCTCCTTCTTCAATCCTTCTGGAGGAAGGCTGTACTGCAGTAGGGTTGCCCCCTCCTTCTTCAATCCTTCTGGAGGAAGGCTGGTCTGGAGAAGGGTTGTCCGTCCCTCTTGCAGGTTCAGCAATTTCTTCTAGTCCTGTTCCAAAACATCATTAATTTATTCATACTTGAATGTAAATTAACATGAAATTTACCAATTTATTAATTAATTCATTCATCCATCCGCACATCCATTCGTTAATTATTTTTTGATTGTACTGAAACTGTCCTTTCTTTCTTTGAATGAATGAATGTATGAATGGATGGATGAATGAATGGATGAATGACATTACATTTATGGAGGGAGTGAATAAACAGGGGCGGATCCAGGAATTTTAGAAGGGGAGTGATGATTACAAATTTACCAGGAATTCGAGGTAAAGGAGAGTGACTGTTACTAACAATAATACTGAGAAATTTGAGCAAAAGAGGGGTGACTAGTCACCCTTTTTACCACCCCTTGATCCCCCTGATAAATTTTAGTATTTCTGTTTTGAAGGAGGCAGAAATGGCTATAAAACGACAGGGAAGAGGGAGAAACAATGCAAAAATATACGGAGAAGGGAGAGTCGGCACAAAGATCAGAGAGAAGGGATAAATTCACTATTATTCAAATTACCGGAAAATTTGTTTGAAGAGTAAGAAATTGGGAAGGGAAAGAGATGGCATAAAAAATAAAAAGGGGAGTATTAAAATGACTGTTTCTCTCTGCTCTATTATAGACTAATAATTCGTACTAATTATTCATACAAATACAGTAAAAACCCGCGAGTAAGAACCTACATCTTTTAGAGTTAGCCTAAACAGGTTCTTGTTTAAATGGATAGTTTACATAATTTTAGGCTATCTAGGTTCTTAAATAGGTTTTTATTTCTGTGTAAAAACAAATAAAATCCAACTACAAGATAAAATGGTAATTAGCCATATTTTTCAATCAACCCACCCCTCCCCCATCAACAACACAGTAATGACAAGCTCCTATTTTTCCAAACATGATTCTTACCCTGCAGCTCTGCATCACTAAATGATGATTTTTGAAAATAACCTGTTTATCATTTTCTAGGCTAAATAGTCTCTTGTTTAAAGGGGTACGGTATAAATGACAAATTTGAGGCTAACAGGTTCTTAATTTTCAGGTTCTTACTCGCGCGTTTTTACTGTACCTAGTAATGTGATTTGATTTACTTATTTACTTTACCTTTTAAAAGGAAACAATACTTTTTAATTCTGCCGTTCTCCTTCTTGTAGCATCCAATCACATAGCTTTCATAGATTGATGGACGAATCAGTAGAACACCCTGCTTTTCCAGCTTGTTAAATTCCTTGTCAAACCGACAATATTTGAATGAAGTCTCGTCTTTTTTGAATCCACAAAAGGAATTCTCCCTAGGTGAAATTTGGCTTGAATTGTTGTGTAAGAGGAGGTCTGAGCTCCATTTTTTTAAAAAAGAAGACTTTTGGAAATGTTTAAATTCTGGACAAGGAATGACAAAATAGTTATCACTGTGATAATTTTCAAAAATCGTTTTACTGTTATCCTCATCTACCAAAAACTCTTTTCCTCGTACCTTTTTATAACGGTGAAGTTTCACCTCAATTTTCGTACTGTTTTCATTCACTTCTCTTCTACATGAGTGGAACCAAGGCACAAAAATGAAATACTCCATTTCAATATTTGTTTCCACTTTAAGAATATTTCTGAGGCTTTCATCTTTCTTTGACAGATGTATAACACAACCCACCAGCTCTACTATTTTGTTGGTACTTCCATCTATCAGTCCAACTTTGGCTATTCCTTGGGTATCATCTGGTTGATTTCCAGCTATAGTTTCTGCATAGCTCAGCATATTGAGTGAATAAATCTTCAGATGGGTATGCAAATAAGAATACAAATAATTTTACATTGAGGTAATAACATTCTACAGAGTTTATTACAGATCAAAGGCAGATTATGGGATGGTTTGAGCCATGCAATTCAACCAGCCAGGCTTCCCCATTAGACCTCTTTACCTTGAATGTAATGTTTTATAATAAATTTCCCATCTCAGTCCAGGTAACATTCTCTAGAGTATCATTACTTTGTTTAATGGTTGCACATGAGAAGCCACATGAATATAATTTATAAATATATTCTTGAGAATATAATTCTTTGTTTAAGTTGTATCCATATATTCATGTGTTTTCTCATGCACAACCGTCAAACAAATGAACAATACTCTATATAGCAAATGACACAGTGTGAAATGGGAAAACATTTCACCCAAGGTAAACTGAGAGGTCTATTATATCATATCCACAATCCACGATTTAAAATGAAGCTTCTTCAGTTCTGAATTGCATTGGTCTTCCTGTGTTCAATGCAGAAATGGTTCAGATCACACCATAGGAACCACAGAGGGGAAGAGGCTAGGGTGCTTTAGTCTCCAAACTTTTTGTTAACATCCACTAAATAATCAATCTACCTTTACCCCCCTTCACAACCCATTTTAATCTTTTGAATATGAGCCTTTTACATTTTCCAATGTACAGTAAGCTCCGGTCCTGTACACGGTCCCATACCTCAATGCTAATGAGTCTGAGTAGAGATGAATGGAACATGTCTTAGTCTGCATGTGTTGTTACAAAAATTTCATGGTTTGACTGCTGACCTTCATTCAATAATGTGACAAACCCCTTCCCTGACTCCATATTTTTCTAAAAGTAGAGGGGAAGGGACAGCCCTCACCTTTTGCTATTACTAATGGCCCTCCCATCTGAATCCCAACCAACCTCCCCCCCCCCCCCCACCATATAAAGAACGTGCTCTTCTCTAACAAGCTTTCCTAAAAAATGTACCACCATTTTAAAAACAATTGCTAACTTGTTCTCATGTTTAAAAAATTTATGACGCAAATCTAAGAGTCAACTCTCAACTTTTAGTATATTATTAAATGCATAATTTATCATTCCCCACCTTGTAACTTTTTAGTCATTGGAACGACAAGTCGACAACGAAAGCTCACTTCTTTCCGTCCCACCTCAAGTAAGTCTTAACAGGATAAGTAGAAAGAAAGAATTCAAAGTTTTTTTCAATCAAAAAGAGTGAATTCAACGAGAGAGAGACGTCTTTTATATCTTTAGTTTTGAACAACCAAGTCACTGACAAGTCTGAGACATGCTTGTCTTTTCGTTCTCTTCGAATCGGCGCGGTTTCCCCGAAATCAATATTATTTTTAAAGGCTTACCTTCTTTATGCTTTATCAATTGCAAGACAGAATATAAAGTTTTCAAATAGTTGTCTTTGAAGATGTGTGAAGGCTAATAAAGTTTTGGTTTCCCAGAAATCTAATGGGCTAGAATCGGTACACACAGGTAACCCAATAATAAATTATGTGTTTGGAATTTGTGAAGTATTTCCGGGCACAAAACACTCTGAACCGGAAATAGTAATCATTGTGAGCCTTAAGTCCATTTCCAATGTATAAAGTATGAAAATTAATTCTAGAACCGGATTTTATTTTGGTGGCCGGAAGTAAAACTTTTGCACTTGATTTGCATAATTTTTTCTCATTTTAAAAATTTAATCTAAGATATTATCAAATAGCTTATTTACTTTGAACAGAAGAGCCACTTGCATCTGAACACAGAAATGGGAAATGGAGACAAGCAGAGAAAGAAAGTTGTTTTACGTACTGCATTAGATTTGAATAACATTGGTAAAAGCCTACTGGTAGGGACAACAGATCTAGAGGATGGGCTGTCGGGCCCTAGCAACCAAACCTATATACCACACCAACGCTTTCCCACAAAAATCTCTACTCTATCATATAGGCACTTGGTAGTGCCACCCAATCAAAGAAACACCAAATGCCTTCCCCCTCCTAAGTAATAATACAATGGGATGTAAACATGTACAACTTTATTATAATAATAATAACAACTTTATTTAATGAGGGTGGCACTATAGCTAAATAGTGTACTACACTAATAAACTTGTGGCCCTCAATGTAAAACTACTAATGTTTACAAATTAAAAAATATAAAATATATGTAATAACAACTATCAACACGAACTTATTAGAGAAATTGACTATAGTATAATTAAACATTACATCAAGATTGATATGAACTATATATAAATTTAACTGTGAAGCTCAGCAACACCATGCTCACGGGGACGACGCAGCTGAACATGAAATATATTTCAGCAACTTCGAAACACCGCCCCATGAACACAACGCTGCCAAACTTCACAGCCAAATTAAATAGGAATCTATATCTATATATTATATTATGATATTATCTATTTATTACAAATTCAGACTAGAAATATACATATGCATAGCACTTACATTATAAGTTGTCATACAACATTTTACACTACAAAGACTTTTTTATTTTATGTATTCAGCCAAGCATTGAAAAACATTTTCATGTATTACAATTGGATCCAGCCAAGATTGTAAAGCACGTGTAGAATAGAATAGAATAGAATACCTTTATTTAAACACGATAAAATTTAAAGCTAAAAGCTTGTGGGGTTGTGCATAAAATAAATTAAATAAATATAATATAAGTATGAATCTGTAAAAATAGCTAATTAACTTAGATAACTTTAAATATCTTATATATAATTCTCACACACATTCACATACACAAACTGCGCAAGCTATTAGACTCGCCAGGGGCAGAAAACACAGACAAATGCGGTGAACACCGTGTCAATAGGCATTCACCTCATCTGAACAGCACCCGCCACCCATAGCGAGTCCAACAGCCCGCGCAGTTACATTCACTCCATAATAAAATAATGTTACATATATACAAAGTCCTTTTTTCTAAAGCGAGACGTCGAGGCAGTAGAGTCAAAATTGAAATTTATAAAATAGTCCTTGGCACTGAGCTGTACTTTGATGTCCTTAAAATTTGAATGTGTTACCTTATCAATATTACAAATTATTAGATTCCATAGAACTGAGCCTCGATACACCAATGAGTCCTTTAAAAATCTGCTTTCAAACCTTGGAATTGCGAGAGTTTCATTTCCGCGTAAAGAATATTTACTATTGCGCTTTATAAAAATACTTTCTGATAAAGATTCTGGTAGACTACGATTGCTTGCTTTATGAAAAATCTTAAATATTTCTAATTTATAATCTAACTTAATTGTTGTCCATTTGTCAAATGCAAGTACATCAGATGACGCCATATCTTTGGGTAAATTGAAGATAATCCTAGCTGCCCTACAATGTAATCTCTCAATGGAATTGAAAATTTCTGAATTACAGCACGAACCCCATAAAACTAAGCCATATTTTACAGAGGGCAAAATTACTCTAAAGTAGAAGTTCCGTAAGATATCCTTAGGTAGAAATCTTGAACGTTTTAGCAGTTCTAATTTGTTGACAAAGTTCTTCTTTAGTTCCAACGCATGTGGTACCCAACTAAGCTTGTCGTCCACAGTCATACCCAGAAGACGCGTTTCTGAAACGTATCGTAAAACTGAGTTGCCCAGAAGCACAGGAGCTAACGGTCCAGTAATGGTCTTCCTGCTAATTATTATCACTTCGCTTTTTCCTGGATGTGGTGTTAAACGGTTGACCAAGCACCAGCTATAAACTTCTCGTAAGGCTTTATTGAGATGAGAGACAGCAATATCTGCAGATTCGCCGATACAGAAAATTGTTGTGTCATCTGCATACATATACGACGATCCTGAGACAACAACAGATGGTAAATCGTTAGCAAATAGTGTAAAGAGTGTTGGACCTAACACGGATCCTTGAGGAATTCCGGTAGACACTGGCAGCAGTTCAGATGTAACTCCATTCAACACAGTAAATTGCTGTCTTCCTTCTAGATAACTCTTCATCTACTCTAATAGGCCACCTTTGATGCCGAAATTATTTTCCAGTTTACGCCCCAAGATGTCGTGCGAAACGCTATCGAACGCCTTTTTGAAATCGATAAAGGCTACTGCCACGACCTTACCCGAGTCTACGGCCTTTCTCCACATCTCCGTCAAATGAACCAACAACAGTTCTGTTGAATATCCAGCACGATATGCCCATTGCCTTTCTGAGATTAGATTATTGTTCTAAAAGACATGCTGCACCAGTCTGTCGTTAACCTCACTTTCCAAGATCTTACTCGGGACACTAAGTAAAGAGACGGGCCGATAGTTACCACAGTCAGTATCATCGTCCTTTTTAAAGATTGGTGTCAGCCTTGCGGTCTTCCAAGCCGTGAAAACTGTCGTGTGGTCAATGCTATATCTGTAAATGTCAACAAGTGATGGAACTATGGCGTTTCCCGCAAGTTTAAGAATCTTGGGTGAGATACCATCAGGTCCGGTTGACTTGTTAGCTTTAAGTTTACTGATCTTTTCATGGACTGTGCGGTGAGAAATTAATGTCATCGCTAATGGTGATGGTTGATGCTGCAGTACTACGTCATCATGTTGACAGTTATCTTCAGATGCTGGTAGCGTATTTACTAAGTTTTCCCCAATCGTAGCAAAATGGGCTATTCCATTTAATATGCGCACCCCCCCTATCGAGGATTGAGTTTTTTTATTCCTACGTAAACACCCTGAAGATTTTTATTTCCTGATTACCCCTGAAGAATTTTACAAAAGTAAAAAAAACCTAAAGAATTTTTTTACCTTGCTCTGTACACCACTGAAGAATTATCCAAAGAAATTTGATTACCCCTGAAGATTTTTACCTCGCTCTGTACACTCCTGAAGAATTATCCAAAGAAATTCGATTACCCCTGAAGATTTTTACCTCGCTCTGTACACCCCTGAAGAATTATCCAAAGAAATTCGATTACCCCTGAAGATTTTTACCAGAATTATCCAAAGAAATTCGATTACCCCTGAAGATTTTTACCTCGCTCTGTACACCCCTGAAGAATTATCCAAAGAAATTCGACTACCCCTGAAGATTTTTACCTCGCTCTGTACACCCCTGAAGAATTATCCAAAGAAATTCGAATACCCCTGAAGATTTTTACCTCGCTCTGTACACCCCTGAAGAATTATCCAAAGAAATTTGATGAAGATTTTTATTCTGAAGATTTTTATTGTAATTTAATCTGATTAGTTTGCTGTATGGGATATACAGCTATGTTATAATGTGATGCAGATGGAGTAGACCCAGATTGAATAGAAACCTATATATGAATAATTAATGATATTATAAGTAATATTGTGGTATGGTGGTTCTAGTTCCTCATCACCTCTAATAATGTTCTCAAGAATAATGTTCTCAAGAAGGGTCAAGATATACAAGACTTGGAAAATTGTTTTAAAAAACATTTTATAGAGCTACAAAAGTAGTTACGGTGATCAAATGTATTAAACATTGAAACCTTTTATGTAACAGTTGAAATTTTCAATTTAAAAAAATTTCTATTATGAATTGAACATTTTACCAACTCAAAAACAAACTGTGATAGTAGAATGCATAGGGCAATTGAGTTTACAAACTGTAGAAACTACTAAATACATGTTCAAGTCTAGAAACCATACAAAGAACTACTATGATTATTCATAAGTAGAAGAAGAATTGAACCCAAGACCAACAAAAAATATCAAAATAGCCTTCGTTATGGTAAAAACTACTAAATATACAGCTAGAAAGCACAAAAAAACTGCTAAATAAGTCATAACTAGAACAAAAGAGTGTTATATAAACTCGCTTAAATGAATTAAATGAAAGGGGTATATATACACCTATTTAAATAAAGTTAGTCACCTGAAAAGCTACAAAGCTGAGACCAACAAGGATTATGGATAGATACATTTTACATGTTTCAACCGCTTGATAACAGTTGACGGACTTGAGATCTTTTACCAGTTACACATGTTTACAGTCTCACCTCCTCTGAACATCCTCAACTGCTGCAGTTTGTGTCAAAAGCTTTACTTGTTGGATATAAAACATTTCCCCATGATTCTCAGCGCTCACAGCTTTTTAGATTTTTGGTGACTAACTTCAACGAAATAAGTATATATAGTGGTAGGTTACGGAAAACAGAACAGCCAATCCATGGCCCCTACTCGTATATTATGTACACCTTACCAGTCACATTGTAAGTTACAAACTGGTTTAAACGTAAAATGTAAAAGGGTAGGGATATGCAAGGGCGGATCCAGTCAAAATTTTAGAGGGGGGGGGGGTTAATTGAGTTTCTTCCTTCAGTTTTGTTTTGTTTTTTCCTGTTGAAGGGGAACTTCACACCCCCTTTGCCCCCCCCCCCCCCCCCCCACCCTGGATCCACCCTTGATAGGGGACGGCTGACAGTACGGCCACTCCACGACCCCTACTCTTACTAGCTACACCTTAATCAGGCTTCTTTCAGTTTTCCTGAAGCAAGAAGTGATGTCACATCAATAGTGTATGTAGCGTCAGGCTCACAAACGTACACCACATCAACAGTGTCACTGGCAATTGATGAGCTCTGCACCTCTGCTACATACCAGCCTGGTCGCCACCCGGAATCACCTATTTCCTCTTTTGTCCAACGTATTTTTAGTCGTCTGCCTATTTCAAAGAAGTTCTCATACTCATCAGAGGCATTGATCGTTTCCATTTGAACAGGCCTGCAAGTGCTTTTGTCAGGCTGATATTGCCTACCCCGATCTAGATAATTATAGAGTGACTTGAAGAGGTTATGGAGGTCACTAATGTGAAGTACGCCATCAGGAACTTTGATAAATGATTTTTCTTGTACTTTTTTACGGTGTGCCCTTACACGTCTTATGTCATCAACTTTTAAAATGTGTTCTTTCACCATTTCAGAAATTATTTTTTGTGCATTTGTGATGGTTGTTTTTATTTCTTCTACTTCTTTGTGTGCAACAAGATAAGAGCGACCATGACGTAACAGAAAGAGACGCAGCACCAATTCACTTTTGTTACCAGATGCGGATATTGCATAGCTCCTCAAGATATACTTGATGGTTGGAATAGGTATTTTTTTAAGTTCTACAGCGGACGACGGTAAGGAAGTAAGTCCTGCAAAATATGGCTGAAAATGGCTTGGTTTCTTGTAGTCATGTACATTTTCAAGAGCCAATCTCTCGACCAGGGAATGTTTCAATCCCTTGTCAGGTAGCCCTTTGCTCTTGCACATCTGCTGTAAATCTGCTACTGACTTCTTGAATAGGGGATGGCTTCTCCATGTTTCCCTGTCGATGCTCTTTTCATATTCCTTATTTTCTTTTAGCCTCTGTGAGTGAAAGTACTCTTCAACTTCCTTAACTGAAATCCACGAAAGAATGGCCAAGCTCTCCAGAACGTCTTGCGGAGGATTGTTGTTAATGACATAAAATGAGTTTAATAATTTACTGGGCAAAAACATCTGCGGTGTCTTGATGTTGCACTTACTGTTTAAAAGGGACGTTTTTTCGAATGATAAATAATGTAGTTCTCCTCCAGACTTTAACCAGCTGACGTAATCGGGAAGAGGCTGTAGCTCAATGTTGTCCATGCTCTTATCAGCGTAAATGGTTGTGGAATATTTATCTTTCCAGCAAGTTGTTAGTTCAGAATCCATAATTAATTTATAGTCATCAATGTATCTCCTAGTAAAATCAGTAGACAAACCCCAAATGGTGGCCAGTGCTTGAAATTGCGGATTTAGAGTTTTCGGTCCATAGGTCCATTCACAATCTTCTTTCCTCTCTTCCGACAGTTTCATGAAGTCCTTAAGTCTTTCTTCGTCATTAAAGATTCCATTATCTTTGATTCCTCTGTAGCATTGGAGAAAATGTCTACCGAAACGAGCATTAGACAAACATTCTTTTACATCTGAAGCCATCTTTTCCATATTTTGAAGGTGCTCGGCACTACCTGGATCAGCTTCTGGAAATAGCTGTTTACTGCTAAACGCACCATGCCTGGATAAGGCAACGTTTTCACTTGCGTGTACCCTTTCCACAAAATTCCTTTTGCTGTGGTATTCAGCAAATGATCGCTGACTTATTTTGCGTAAATTCAAGATGAATAAAATTCGCGCTAGGCACATTTGTGTTAGAGGACTATCTGGATCTTCCCCATGTCCGTTATCAACTACAAATGCGAAAAAGGACTTCAGCTTTCCTGTTCTGGGGTTTCTGAAAACGTTATCCAGCTCTGGCTTTGTTAAGAGGTATAAAAGCTCATTCATGGCACGAAATGTGGTCTCCGTTTCTGTCAATGCAATGTTCACTAATACAACGGGGAAACCAGTTCTCGTTACTTCGATTGTTGAGGGATGGTCCTTACTTTTTTTGTGCGTATTTTCAGTCATATCTAAAAAGAGGTGTGTCATTGGATACACTGCGTTGGTCCGGCTTTGATCAAATGTATGGTCCTCATACGTAATAGCTTTCCAACTTTTTCCAGGGTTTTGAACCGGTTGAATGTCACCACATATTATTGTTTTTGCGTCCTTTGAATCTACAATACAGTCTTCTTTGTAGCTTTCTGCACTTTCTAGTAACAAATTTATGTTTTTTGTTGTCCAGTGGAGGTTGACAACTTGTTTCGAAACACCTGTTCTTGGAGGGCAACTTAAAGAAATACGAGCGTTCACATCTTGACCTGCATGATGACGTTTTGCGGAATATGTTTTTTCTTTGTATGATTCAGTATAATTGTAACAGGATTTTAAAGATATACCAAAACCAGGAGGAGCAATTTCCAGTAAAATATCCCTTGCTTGCCGCATATATAGCACATTGTCTTTTGGTCTATACATGATATCTGTCGTCAACCTTGGATGGCTTTCAAGTCCACCGAGCATATTATTACTGCCATGTGAAAATATTACTTCCAAAACAAATTTCAGTTCAGGAAAAATCTCAGCCTTAAGCATTCTTCCTCTTGTTTCATGCTTCAATGTCCCAATTTTCTGTTTTCTCTTGAAAACGATCCTTCTCCATAGTCGCCTTTGTTGCTCGTTTGTCATATCATTCCTAACAACAAGTGAAGTTTGTTCAAGCTCTTCAAATTGAGATAATTTGTAATCGATCTCATCTTTAGCTGATCTCACAGCAGACTTATTTTTAACATCTATCATTTTACATACAAAGTTCACGCTGGTAGCCTTCGCAAACAAGCCCTTTATCAAATCAAGGTCTTTTTTGGTGTCACAAAATCTAAGGGCACTTTTTAGGAGAGATCCTACCCTGCTCTTGATGACATTGTTGATCTGCTCGTCGAAACGCTTAGTTGCAATTTCCTCCAGACGACGCGCAACACCTAAGAGATCTTGGCCTCTGTCCTCCAATATATACCCTGTACCTCTAATATACACTTGGGTTACGTTGAAGTGTCGCTGAAGTTTCCGTAATATCTCGGAGGACATCATTTTACGCCTTTGATTAGTTTTCTGGAAAAATTTACCAATTTCCTGGGTAGCAATCATGGGCCCATTGTCTAACATGTATCGTCCAACATCAATCATTTTTGAAATTTCTGCTTTGTCTTTAAGGGTTGTTGCAGTTTCTGTTGCTTTTTCTAAAATCCTAATTCTTTCTTCAATGTCTCCTTTGACAGACAGTGTCTTTTTTCTACCTTCATTCTTTTTCATTAGAACGCCTCTTCTTTTAAACCATTCTCGTGAGAGACGAGGAAGTGAATGTACCTCCTGTGCACGTTCAGCCCTGCCACACTCCTCAGGCATCACAGTGGGTGGTTCTCTTTTCTCATAAAAGCCCCTGGAGAGCACAGGGAAAGGCAGGTCGTTTATTCCTTTGCCATGTACTTTTTGCGTCGGCTCCCCTGAAACATCTGCCATATTCCCGTAAAAGTTCTTCGACACTTTGGGGAAAGGCAGATCGTTTATACCAACATTTAAAGATTCGGCTTTCGTAGACATTTCCGCGCAGGTATTTTTAGATGTATTTGGCGCCACATGCTTGTAAAAGCTCTTGGAGAGCTCTGAGAAAGGCAGGTCATTTGTGCCAGGATGGGCAGATTCATTGATATGTACCATTTGTGCAGGCTGCCCTGGTATATCTTTGCAATTTGGTTTCAACGTCTTCTTTACATCTAAAAACATAAGTACAAAAAGACATTTAACCTAGAGAACACCGAGTCTATAAGAATTTACCAGGGTTTCCCTTACTAGATTTTGATGCCTTCCTAAACGTTCTTATCACCTAAATTGTACAATTTTCTTTGTCATATATCTTAATCAGTTTTATAAAACAGTTTTTCAAGACGTTGCGCCATTTTTATTTTTTATTTTTACTTTGAAAAGTAAAGCCCTATGAATTCCTCATTTTTATATTCAGACCGTGTTTACTTTTTATCTTATACAAACAGTTTTTTTCGCACTTACCATTGTCTCGTTTACGAGTGCACTCGACGAAAAAATGGATTTGTCATGTAGGCAAACATATAGACAAATATATGGGCAAATATCATATTTGACTAATAGTAAACAATATTTGCCCAATGACTGTATATGATATGTACCTACACATTTATCCCATGGGCACAGATGGCAAAGTCCGTATGGCCCAGTAAAATCCCAAACGGCAAATATATAGCAGATATCATATCATCCATACATTTACCCGGTAGTAAATGTGAATGCTCATTTGATATGTGCACGTATTTGCCCAGCCCGTATATGTGTTTTATGTCTTACGTATACCCTGTGTTTCCCCAGGCCGTATATGTGATTCATGCCTTACATATACCCTGTATTTTCCCAGGCCGTATATGTGATTAATGCCTTACATTTACCCTGTCTTTGCCCAGACCGTATATGTGATTAATGCCTTACATATACCCTGTATTTTCCCAGGCCGTATATGTGATTTATGCCTTACATATACCCTGTCTTTGCCCAGGCCGTATATGTGATTTATGCCTTACATATACCCTGTGTTTCCCCAGGCCGTATATGTGATTTATGCCTTACATATACCCTGTATTTTCCCAGGCCGTATATGTGATTTATGCCTTACATATACCCTGTGTTTGCCCAGGCCGTATATGTGATTTATGCCTTACATATACCCTGTATTTTCCAAGGTCGTATATGTGATTTATGCCTTACATATAACCTGTGTTTGCCCAGGCCGTATATGTGATTAATGCCTTACGTATACCCTGTCTTTGCCCAGGTCGTATATGTGATTAATGCCTTACATATACCCTGTATTTTTCCAGGCCGTATATGTGATTTATGCCTTACATATACCATGCGATATGCTCTGACCGTATATGTGATTAATGCCCCCTTAATGCCTTAGATGTACCAGCGCGTCTTAGCCATATTTGCTCAGTTGAATTATGCTCATCATATTTGCTAAATTTAACTATATTATCAGTCTTCAGCTATTGTCACTTATGGCAGGCCAAAAAAAATAGAAACGATATATGTCGTGACAACCACCTCATACTTTAAACATAGCTAACCTATACTAAGAAGCAGGAAAAAAGACATAAATCATACTGAAACATTTTTATTGTGAATTTCCTTTTCTTGACGACTGATTAACTATGAACAATTTGTTAACTACAACTAATTGAAAATGCTAGTTCTGTAAATTAATTATAGGTGTTTGTTTCATCTTGTGACAGAATTTGTGAAAGGAGATCATAATATATTTAGTTGTCAATCGATCTGTGGCTTATGTACGATTCTTTTTAGATATTCTGTAGTAGTACACTTCATTTATAACTGCAAAAACTTAATTAAGGACACCGAACGTGGTTGGGTTTCTACGAGTTTTATGAATTAAATCTTGTGTCACTGTTCCTCCGTTCCTTTGGCCTGATTTCTAGGGTTTTCGTTCTTCTTTCGATTACTTGAACGTTATACTCGTTTACTTGAAGAAATCCAAAGGTCAAACGGTATAGCAGCGGCTATCTAAGCCTATTGACCTTTGGATTTCTTAAAGTAAACAAGTATAATGTTCAAATAATCGAAAGAAGAAGGAAAACCCTAGAAATCAGGCCAAAGGAACGGAGGAACAGTGACACAAGATTTAATTCATAAAACTCGTAGAAACCCCAACCACGTTCGGTGTCCCAGTGCCCTTGATTTGATAAAAACCTTTAGGCTCTCAATGCCCATTCGGGACCTCCAGATGGCCTTGGGCGTCTTGACGGCTCCCCGATTTTCCGCTTCAAAAGCATGGTGAGACTGCGCTCTGACAGCCTCCTTTTTGCCTTTCGGTCCATGCTTTCCATGAACTGATTAGCTAGGGGGCTTCTCCATGGCAGAGGGTGTTTTATTAAAACTTTACTCTGCTTAGTAGGGCCCCCTTCGTTATCAGAGCCACTGTCCGCTGTATCGTCATCAGCCTGGTCATCCGCCTCTGACATCGACTCCTCTGATGACATATACTCCAGTTTCATAATTGCCTTGACTTTCTCTTTGTCCCCTGGTGATAGCGAGGTTGACAAGTCCGCTGCCTTGGATCTGGATTTTAGGAGCTAAAAGAAAAAAGAAAAAAAAAAAAAAACACCGTCAGTCAAAGTTTCTTATTAAACAAAGTCATAATCGTTGCAAATTCAGTTTACTCACATTTTGTTTTCTTTGTGTTTTCCGCTGCATCTTTTGATGCCTTCCAAGGGCCCCTGAACGCTCTCTTTTGTTTCTCTTTCTTCTCGTCAGAAAGTGACTTTTAAGGGCAGCTGAAATTATATCAAGTACCCATATATTAAAACTTGAGACAAAATTTGTTAGAAATTTTGGCATTTGGCCGACAATTACTCCTTTAGCATCCATTTGTTTTTGCTTTGTTTTGTTTGGTTTTTTTTTTTTTTTTTTTTTTTTTTTTTTTTTTTTTTTTTTTTCCATGTTATTTTATTTCAAACATAATATAATTCATTAAAATCATAAGATGTACCTTAAGTTATTCTTAGACATAGTAATAATGTTTTCATTATTTTTATGGCTGTGATTGTATAATATTGGGGAAAAAATCGAAATCAAATCAATTCCTTTACAAAAAAGGAAATTATCATTATCATTCAGTGTCTTGTTATTGGAAATCAATAGTAAAGTTTGGTAGCATTAACCACTACCATGGCGGGTTTCCCGCCAATTTTAGCATTGCATAAATTATACCGCTGCATAATTATACCAACTACTCTTCGCGCCAAGAATTCCCAGTAAAATTATCAATAAAAATAGCTTGCTTTTTTAAATATTGCCACTTTACTTACTGCAACAGCCTTTGAGACAGTAATCTTGGTCTTGCTGTTGTCTTTGTCCTGCTGGCTTTCTTTTAAGGCCGCTAGTATTTGGCGGTTTTGTTCTTGCAGTTCTTCAAACTGTTTTACAATCGTTTCGAAATTTGAAGAAATTTCTTCTTTTTCGCTGTCGGGGTCAACGTTCTCATTCTCGCTTGTTGCTTGCAATAGGCGATTTCTGTGTTCTCTTAGCACATCCTCGTTACCACCAGGGACAGAGGGAATAAGTATATTAAGCCTTTGAGAATTGGCGCCATTTTCAGTATGTCTACTCGTACTGCTTGTACTGGTAGTTGCAGTAACAGAATGGATTGGCATTGGGCGTCCTGGTAAAGGTGTAGATGTTCTTCCCATTTTTTGATCGCGACGAATGAACGCAATTTATAAGCAAAGATATAGAATGTGCGGGAAACTAGATGACCGACAGATTTTGTTACCTGTTTGTGACCAAAAGGCGAATGAACGAATAAGCACATCCACCGAACAGATCTACCCCCTATCTATCACGGCGTATCACGTGACTTGTGATGACATATACGTTCATATAATGAAGTCTAATAATAAAAAAAGGAATAACTGTCTTATAAAAATGCTGAAGTTGTATCCAGGATTCATGTTAAGTAATATATCTATTATCTTAAAGCTATTTGCTCCATTTTATAAAGTTATGAAATTTTTTCTAAAGCCTAGATTCACGAAATATCATTGCAATAAACTTGATTAGCTTCTAGCTCTAAAACCATCGTACCATTATCTGCCGCCAACAGTGACAGCTCTAAGGAAAAGGGCGCGGTAATAAAGATCCGGCGTGCTTTTGTCCAGTGGCATGTGGTTGATGGACGTGGAACTTTATTACGCTGGAATATGGCTGTTAGCCATTCAAAATGCTTGGATTTTGAGTAATTGTCCCAATGATACACACCGTCTTTTTAATTATATAGTTCTGGAAAACAAAATGTCTTCTGCGATGTCAAAGCGTTATCATTGCTTTCATTGTAACGAAGATTTACATTACAGAGTATTTTGCCGTCACAAAGAAGAATTTTATGATCCTTTAACAAATCAATGGCAATTACAGCGGAATGACGACGAAGACTCAAATGATAGTATTTTCACTCACGAGATTGACGGCCAGAACGACACTTCTTCTAATGACTACAGCGAGATAAACGTTTTGGACCAAACTGATCAAGACTCCTCTGATGTGCCAAATACAAACCAACCATCAAGTGACGAATTCTTACCAGCTACTTCACAAAAAGGTATTGATGTTATACGTTTATTTGATGATTAGATTATATAATCTTTAAATGTTAAAGTCAAACTGCATAGATAAAAGACTGAATCTTTAACAAGCGGCTGATTTGCACATGATCTAGCTCCCCTATTGGATTTACTACCAAGCATTAGTGTTATTGAAGCGAGATTAAGTTAGAGGTACAAATGATTCTTTTCTATTTCTATCTTAGCCTCGTTTTCACCGTTACTTTTAAGAAGGGTGCATCATTAAGTAATCGGCTTATGGTAGCCATTAAAACCTCAGTGTTCATTCAGAAAGGTTCATTCAAAGAGTTTATAAAATCATAGCTAGAGATAACTCATTTAAAACGCTAAAAAGAATTTACTATGTTCAAATGGATATTGCTGTACATTTTTGTCTCCAAATCAATTCATGACTGTGGTCATCCTGAGATAGCATGGTATCCGGCAAAACATGTTTGTCAAGTTAGAGAAATACAATTATAAGTAATTTATTTAATATGTCTCTTGGGTTTTTTATTTTCGATTTATCATTTTTCTTTCACGAATTATAAATTGTTGTTTTGCTGACTTAGAAATTTATATTTTATTTTCAATGGAAATCATTTATTTTCAGAGCAAAATTTGGGTCAAAATTATACATTTAGGGACCGGTCATTATTTAAGTTGGAGGTGGGGGGGGGGGGGGGGTGGGGTGGAGGAGAAATCGGTCAGTGACGCAAAAAAATTTCAAGGCCCCCCCTTTGAAGGCATCCAAGTTTATCGAAAACCCCCCATGGATCGTAGTAAAAAATTTAAAAGTTTTCCCTAAAAGTCATTTTTAAATTTCAAGACTTTCACTAGCAAAAATTTCAGGCCCCCCCCCCCCCCCCCAATTTTTTCTCCCCCCCCCCCCCCCCAACTTAAATAATGACCGGTCCCTTAGCCCATGAGGTTTTTTTTTACTGACATTTTTTTTTCTAGTATTATAATGGTTTCAGACTTTATCTTATACTATGTTGCAGTTATACAATGCCGAATGAATAAAATACATCGTATTTGCTTATGTTTAAAGGAGACGGAATAAATAACTTTGAGGAAGAAGATCAAGTGTTTTGGGATGACAAGTTGGACAGTGAATCTGACCATGAAGAGATAAGAGGAAATGAAAGAAGGAGATTGGTTGAAACTTGGGATATTGATATCGAAGACGTAGAAAGAGATTTTGAACAATCTAGTGCAGAAATAAGCGTTGCCGTCGAAGCAAGTTCCCGAGTGACCCTTATTAACTGGATTGCCTTGTTTGTGTGCTTTTGGTCTGCATACTTTTCTGTACCAGACCGAGGCATTGATATTCTCCTCGCCTTTTTTAAAGCGATTTTTCAGGTTTTGTGTGAGCTTTCGCCAATCATTTTCCCAACCGCAGTATTGGTTTTCCCGAGCTCCTTCAAACTCTTGAAAAATTATCTTTCTTTTAAAGATAAGCATTCAAAGTATGTTGTTTGTCCGAAATGCGACACCCTATACCGTTTTCAAGACTGCATAACAACAAGATTCGGGCGTGTCATTGCTAAACCATGTTCTCACATTGCTTTTCCGAATCACCGTCAATTGTTTCGCCGCACACCTTGTGGAGCGGAATTGCTTAAGGAAATTCGTTTGAAAAATGGACAGACGAAATTGTACCCACATAAAGTTTATTGTTATAAAAGCATCAGAGACACTCTAACTCACTTTATTAAGCGACCAGACTTTGTACAAAAATGTGAGATTTGGAGAAATCGGAATGTACCGGACGATATTCTAGTTGATATTTAAGATGGCCAAGTGTGGAAAGATTGGCAATATTTTAACGGCACTCCTTTCCTTGCCCAGCCTAATAATTATGCTTTTATGCTGAATGTTGACTGGTTTCAGCCTTTTAAGCACAGTGTCTATAGCGTTGGAGTCATATATATGGTCCTCCTAAATCTTCCGAGAAAAGAAAGGTACAAAGAGGAAAACGTAATAATAGTTGGGGTAATACCTGGTCCACACGAGCCCAAATTGAATATCAATACGTACTTACAACCACTTGTAGCCGAATTGAACTTATTGTGGCACGAAGGCATCCAAGTTCGGCCTCATGGGAGTAGAACAGCTAGCAAGATGTTTTCGAGCTGCCCTCCTTTGTATTGCTTGTGACATTCCTGCACTAAGAAAAGTTTGCGGTTTCTTAGGATGTACTGCTCACCGAGGGTGCTCAAAGTGCACAAGATTTTTTCCCGGAGATTTTAGTAGCATGGATTTTTCAGGTTTCGAAGATGACGATACACCAAGGACAAATGAAGAGCACCGAAGAGAGGCTCAGAAAATACTCAATGCAACAACCGCTGATGAACGAAACCAAATTGAAACTTCCACTGGAACAAGATATTCTGAACTCTTACAGTTGCCTTACTTCGATTGTACTCGTTACCATGTTGTTGATCCTATGCACAATTTGTTTTTAGGGACAGCAAAACATTTAATGAAAAATGTATGGCTAAATGCTGAAACGCCAATTATTTCTAAAGAAAATTTGAATAAAATCCAGGAAAAGGTAGATGACGTCAAAGCACCATCATTTATTGGGCGTCTCCCGAAAAAGATATCAACATCGTTTGGAGGATTTACTGCTGATCAGTGGAAAACATGGACTCTCTTGTATTCTGTATTCTGCATTTGGAATATCGTTCCAACAGATGATTTGGAGCTGTGGAGGTTATTCGTATTGTCCTGCTTTCACCTTTGCTCTCCACTTATTACAACTGAAGAGCTACAAGAAGGACATGATTACCTAGTGGAATTTTGTAAATCGTTTGAAAAAAGATATGGAAAGGAACGTGTTACGCCAAACATGCATCTACACCTGCATCTCAAACAATGTATTTTAGATTACGGGCCTGTATATTCATTTTGGCTTTTCAGCTTCGAACGTTTCAATGGGATTTTAGGAGCGTTTCGAACTAACAATAGATCTGTTGAAATACAAATCATGAGAAAATTTCTCCAAAAGCATGAACTAAGAGATATCCCTTTACCAGAGAGATTTCGAGAAACTTTCCAACCAGTATTTCAACTTCTTCAGGAGGCACAACAAGTAGGAACACTTGGCGAAAGCATCCCATCAATACCATCAACACTTAATCTTTCAGTTGGTCAAGTACTACGTTGCTTAGAGTGGAGCAATATGAATGCATACTCATGTTTTTCACCTCGATCCATTGATGTTCTTGATGATGACTATACAGAATATCTCTTTAAAGCTTATGAAACAATTTTACCTCAACACTCGGTCATTGAATGTGTTACCGATACGTTTGAGAGAATTAGTACCATTGGATATTCGGGGACAAAGCTAGGGTCCTCTGACTCTAGACTGGAACGTTCTTCCTTCATTCTTGCAAGTTGTTGGTGTGGCCAATATAGTGGCAGTATTGAGACCGATTCATTTGACTTGCGCCCCGGTGTTGTCGATTTCTTTCTTAAACAAACCATTATAATTGATGGCAAGCAGGAATCATTGTGTATGGCAAAGGTTCGATGGTATCAGCGACATCCAGAAAGACACAGGATTGGCAGACCACATGAAATTTGGTGCAGAAACTTGTTTGAAATGGAAGGGCCCTCTACATTCATTCCCATACAAAGGATACACAGCCAGTTTGTTGCTGCTTACGATGTTATTGACAAAGAAAGAGTATTAATTGTTTGTCCTTTACAACGTAAATTGTACGGATGATGGAGATGACAGTAAAGTATCATCCAGGAAAAATATTCAAAGCTATCAAAAATAAACTGTTTGAACTGTGCATCAGTAACTAGATAGTCAAAATGAAAATTGAATGAATTCTTTGATGAGTTTAAAATTAGATGAATTAAAATAATTATGAATGAAATTGCATATATTGCCAATAAAAAAGATGAATTCATATGTTTAGACTAAACAAAATTGATGCTTCAAATAATATTACAGATGTTAGCGGTTTGAAATGCAGCTGAGGTTAATGGGTTAATGAGTTTTCTTATTGTCACTGGAAAAAACGCATGTACGACTTACGCATATTAAAAATACATCGTCCGCGTTTTTTCCTGTGTGTATCAACGCATATAACCTCACTTTCATGACATCAAAGCAAAACAATGATTGAATTAATGTGGTCGCAACATTGATGTCATGCGTTAGGAGAAAAAATTGACACATATGACTGAGATGGACCTGCATGCACTCCCCCCTCGTAAATCGTAAAAACAAGCCAACATCCATCATAATTCAGTTGAAAAATTATTGATTTGTTTTGAAAAGTTTTGATTGCAATAAATTGAAACGGAAACCTCACATCGGATATACTCAGTTTGGGGTATTGTATTTGCTCCCCAGGTAAATATGGGGCAAAGCCTAGTGCAAAGTTGATTTCATATGTGCCCTTCATTTGACAATATGGCAAATATAGGGCAAAAACGGTTATCATATATCCCCACTGGGTAAATGCGTCTAAACTAAGGGCAAATATATAACATATTTACCCATGTGTTCAGATATATGGCAAAGCAATGGCAAATTTATTAGAAATTTACCCCGACCTTTGCCTGCATAGGCAAATGTATGGGCAAATATAGAGCACCATATTTGCCCAACATTTGCCAAGCGGACATATGATGACCAAATCCATTATTTCGTCGAGTGGTGAAAGCAGTGTTCTTTGCGTGACTGCTTGTCTGGTCTTTCTGCAATGGAGGAAAGTTGATGCCATACTCGGATGGTTGCGTAGTGGTCTTAGATGATGGCTGTGTAGGACGATGCTTCTTTGGTGGGCTGGTCTCGGGTGGCTGCGTAGTACGATGCTTCTGGGGTGGGCTGGTCTTGGGTGGCTGTGTAGGACGATGCTTCTTTGGTGGGCTGGTCTCGGGTGGCTGCGTAGTACGATGCTTCTTTGGTGTGCTGGTCTTGGGTGGCTGCGTAGGACGATGCTTCTTTGGTGGGCTGGTCTGGGATGATGGCGGGGTAGTGTGATGTTCCTTTGGTGAGCTGGTCTGGAAGGATGGTGGCTGCGTGGTTCGGTGCTTCTTAGGTGTGCTGGTCTGAAATGGTTGCAATGGAGGAAACTCGATGTCATACTCGGACGAGCTGGTTGACAACTGGTTTTTTTTGGAATGTTTCTTCAACGTGTCAAATCCAAGCTCTTCAAAGACTTGATCTGTCAACCATGACATAAGGAGTGCTCTTACATTCATACTTTCCTTAGATGGGTTTCTCAGCAACGACAAGAACACAGCATCCACATCTAAATCATATATCTTGTGCTTTAGAATCATTTCTTCCCAAACCTCAGTTTCAAGAACAGCACAGGCTGAAACAAGAATTACTATGGCCCCACATAGATTCTCGCAGGTTTGTAGTGGATATAAATAGCTGCATTTCGTCCCACAGACGTGTAAGCGACTGGTGTGCTGCGATGGAATATGCATAGCATAAACTTCCACATCTGTAGAGACACGTCCACTGAAAATCTCAAAGAAGGGGTCAAAACAAGCTCTCAAGTTATCTGGAACACCCCAACCTTTGGGGTCTCCATAATACATTTGACAAGTGTCACAATTAATGACTAGATAAACCCAGTGGTTTCCGTTTGTAATTGTTGTGCCGGTTATGGACTTTGCAATGTTCAAGGCGAAATGGACGAACTTAATACCTGGATGGTAGCTCTGAATAAGAAGTGACCGGAACATATCAGGGTCCTTCATAACTTCTGTGAAGACGAAAAAGCGATGACTGTCTGCCTTTCTGTTAAATTTTGTAAAGAAATGTTCAATTAGATCATCGCTCAGCCAACGATCGCAGGAAAGGCGTTTGGCGTCTGCAACTCTAAGGCCACCAAAGATATAATCACTTTCCTCATGACTCCATATTTCTTCAAAATACTTCTCCACGCCCTTCTGTATAACAGTGGCATCTGGATTACTGGCACGTAATCTATTGTAATAAGACCTTTCCTTTTTTACTTCGAGGGCAACACTGCGAAAATTGTTCAATCGTACTAGTTCCTGGAGTCTTGGGCGATCAAACTTGCCAAGTCCATGTATATGTACAGCTATATTCTCCAATTCTTCACAATCAATCCGATTACCATGTACCTCTGCTAACTTCTTGGCGAGTTTCGAGCGAACATCAGTACACATGCTCAGCGGAGGAATCTCTCTCAGGCTTAAAACATCTGTCAACTCAGCGTGGTTTCTTACTTCTATGAATTCAGTGCGTGAAAACATAAACGAACTGATTGAAGGAAGATAGTCCAGTGATATATCTCCACGATTCATTGTAAAGGAGCTTCTTTTTACAGTGTTCAAGAGCTGGATAACTTGATGAATAGACCTGGAAATTTACAGAGGAACTTTTAGTACGGTGATGAATTATCAATCATTCAAAGAGCATTTAAAGAACGATTTTACTCCAGTTCTTTTTAATGTACAATTCCACTTCGGTTACATCAAAACATGATTTTCACCCCTAAAAGGTACTAAATTCAAAGACTAAGCCTTCACATGTCTTTCATCTACAGCATTTCTAAGAGGAGATTGATATGAATCCTAAACCTATTTCTAATATTCTCGAAACTTACATATTTGCGAATTTTGAAATTTTCTTTAACAGTACTAATAAAAAAAATTTCGCAATTTTCTTGATGCCGTATTAAATTAATTTAAAATTATATCATATACTTGTAAAACAAAGTTCGCAAATTTATCAACTTTCATAATTTGCGAATTCTGATACCGTATCATATCATATACAAATAAAAAAAAGTTCGCAAATTCATCAACTTTCATAATTTGCGAATTTTCAGGCAAGATTTAGACAACTAATAAAGGTGTCGATGACGCGATATACAAACAAACACACACCGGGACATGTAGGTAAAAGGCTGCAAAAAAGAATACCACTTTAGCTAAGAATAAACTAGGCGATCTTTATAGATGTTTGTTACTTCTTTTTCATGTAACGTTTTTGTTCTTGTCACCCCCTTCCCCATCACTCCTCCGATCAGACCAACATAAACAGGAAAACATTGTATATTCAAATACTCTCCCCAATCGCTGAAGTATTATAAATGTTATTATAAATGAACTATTACAACCTGAGCGGAAGTCATCTTCAGAGTCAAGTGAAGAATAAAGTCAGATTGGTCATATTTACACTGCCACGATAACAATAGCCAAATTACCTGGATTAGCCGCGTAATTGGCGGCATCGGTCTAATGAGTGCGAGTCGCTGTTTCGGTGTCGTGGGCGGTTTGGCGGTTTTATTGTTTCTAATAAGCCTATTATACGGAGCCGGTAAGTTAATTGAGCGGTTTAGTGGATGATGCTCAAACATTCACTGGATTCCCAGTCTATCGTATGACCAGTCTTGGTATGACTTGGTATACCTTTCATAATTCTTTTTTTATGCTAGTATATGATATGATACGGTATCAGAATTCGCAAACTATGAAAGTTGATAAATTTGCGAACTTTTTTTTATACTAGTATATGATATAATACGGTATCAGAATTCGCAAATTATGAAAGTTGATAAATTTGCGAACCTTTTTTTTACTAGTATATGATATAATACGGTATCAGAATTCGCAAATTATGAAAGTTGATAAATTTGCGAACTTTTTTTATACTAGTATATGATATGATACGGCCTGAAAATTCGCAAACTATGAAAGTTGATAAATTTGCGAACTTTTTTAAACTAGTATATGATATAATTTGAAATTATTTTAATACGGTATCAAGAAAATTGCCGAAATTTTTTTTATTAGTACTGTTAAAGAAAATTGCAAAATTCGCAAATTATATGTTACATAAATAGAGATTTCATTCATCCATTAATTCTCTCAATGTTTTCTGGTTATTATTACTTCTAGTTTTATACGTTGTTTTGTTTTTTTCTCTTTCCTAACGATAAATACAAAAAGACAACAACAACAACCAAAAAATCAAAAGGAAAATAGAAGTAGGATTCTTAAATGGCATTTCGTTTCAATCGGCCTCACCGGAGTACTGAGGAGCTTTGGTCAAAAAAGTTTACTTTGCATGAGGTCTTTTTTGGTGTGAAGTAATGGCCATCATTCCTTAAAGTGCCTATCACCCTTCTGACAATATTCTCAGTATTGATTCTACATGGGGTAAGATGTTGAATAACCCGAAAAAATTACATAGTTTGAGTGCGGCTTCTTGAAGTTATGAAGGTTTTTTCATGTCATATGCTAATGCTGTGACGTATGAGGAGGCATTTATGGTTATTTGTTGTTCCTCGTAATTCGAAAGACCGTCTTCTATGGGAAAACTAACTTGCATTCATTTCTATAAGAGCAATGGGGAAAACAATGACGTATTTCAAATTTAATTTATCTGCACAAGTAGTGTTTTGTATATTAAATGATTACTCCTCATACGTCACAGCATTAGCATATGGCGTGGAAAAACCTTTATGACTTCAAAATGCCGCACTCAAACTATGTATTTTTTTCGGGTTATTCAACATCTTACCCCATGTAGAATCAGTACTGAGAATATCGTCAGAAGGGTGATAGGCACTTTAAGTATAAGTGTGTATACAATCGTTCTTTGTAATTAGAGCAGATACACGGCAAGTCATTTCAACATCAACATTTTGTTTGGGGTTTTATTTATGGACCTGATTTCCTACTGCCTTATCCACGCAAAATATCGCAAATAGCACTTTCGACAACTTACGACATTAGCGAGTTTGTTTCATAGAAATGAATGTCGTCCTTTATGTGTCGGGCGCCTGTATATCTTGATCAAGTCTGCCTCTCGGCTACAGTAATTGTTTTTTTTCTAGAATATATATTCAAAAGTCGACGTGCTTAGTTCACATTATTTTTAATGTTTTTTTCCTTCTAAATACGATAAAGAAATAATTTTCGTTGTACGCTTTCTAATCGTTAACAAAATATGCAAAATCCGAATATTGATTAGAATTTTCTGCTAGGATATGATTTCATTCAGGCTCATCGTAGAGTCGTTTTAGTCTACTTAAGTCACACAGTCGAATGCTTGATAAAATAAAAACAACATGAAACATAAACCTGCTATAGTGTATTCTTAATAAAACAAACTGCTCCAACTTTTTGACTGCGATACCTTGAAGGTGTCGCTAAACGTAACATGAAACTACTTTATGTCAATCAAAGTTTAACTTTTTTGACCAAAGCTCCTCGCTGGTATAACGTGAACGTATTTTAGGCATTTGGGAATTTAAAACTATCCAAACTATATTGCTATACAAGTGCTTACCTCAGTAAAGTCGTTGACTTGTATAACTGACAAGATATGACACACTGGCGACTGTCCAGATCTCAGATAGCCTTCTCAAAAACTGACCAGACAGACTAGTAAAACCTACTGGACAAGATTGACTTGTAAAACTGAATGACCAGATAGACTCGATTGTTATCTAAAACTTTGACTATGAAGCATGTAGATATGTAGACTCGCGGCGAAACATTATGCTACAATATCCGGATGTTCCGGTAGAGTGCAAATTCGGGGTTGAAATCAGAGTGTATTTGATTGGGGCGGTGTAGCTTTGTAAACTGTGACAAAAGTATCCAAAGTACCGGCATGTAAAGCAGGCCTTATGGCGCCTCCAAATGATTTTTTTTTTAACAAAAAAATTGATAGACTTGGATTGCTTTGCGCTGATTTGCAAAGAGCCCAGGATTACTGATAAATGTATATATATGCATATATATGCAATGCCCCATTACGACCAGGCAACCTTCGACAATATTTCCCCGGCAAAAGGCACTTTATTTCCGGTGTCGGACAAACGCAGACCGCAGACTGCAGACTAGATATATTTGATAATAATTATCGTTTTGAATTTGTATCAATTTGTATTGTATTTTTTTCCCCTTACAAACCTATTATATCCTTGTATGCAGGTAATGGGTCTGGTTTGTGTGGTATGATTTGTTTTACCATATAAATTTGAGTTCAATTGACCTTATAAAGGTCATGTCATTTAAGAAAGATAATAATTATTGTAATTGACCTTACGAATTGTCAACGAAAAGCAATATACTATCTCTTTGCTTTTCCTAAGTATACACCTTTATATAGTACATGTTCATAGTCTGGCAGCTGCTGATCGGATTGAAAAACTAGAACAGTTCTTAATATCATTTCACAATGATAGTATGATTGGCATGATAGTATGTTGACTCTGTTTTTTTGCTAACTTTCAATCTTTCAGTCTCCTTATCGTACCAGCTTCTGTATTCCTTCGTGGTCAACACAAAATCAAAAGGTGCTGGCGGAACACCATTCTCATGAGGTCGAAGCTTGCCAGAACCATAACAAACGCGCGCTTTCGTTTTGTCGAGCCATTTTATTTGAAACTGAGCAGAGTTATCGGACGCTTCCGTGTTACTACAGCCTGGTTACTAGGCGGCAGAGTTGGCCTTCTATCAGTGTACAGGCCCTCATTTCGATTGTTTGTGGGAGCCCTTCTTTTCCTTTGACGCTCAATCTGACCTCGTTTCTTTCCAGAGCTTTAAGGAGCAGATCTTGATGCAGCGGCCGTTATGTTGGGGCCACCTTCATCGTGAAATGATATTAAGATGATATACAAGCACCGGAAGTCACCACATAACAATGGCTAAATCATAAGCCATATCGCCAGGCAAAGAAGAAAATATATAAACATCTTTACTAGTATATAGAACATGATAGAATGAACATGTATTTTAGAGATGTATACTTACGACTATTTTCATTGTAACGCGCTGAACGAGACAACAGTGGCGACAGTGTTCAATCACACAAATAGTTCGGTACCTTTATATACTTTTATATTTTTATTATATAATTTGCAATATAATAGGTTTGTAAGGGGAAAAAAATACAATACAAATTGATACAAATTCAAAACGATAATTATTATCAAATATATCTAGTCTGCGATCTGCGGTCTGCGGTCTGCGTTTGTCCGACACCGCTTTATTTTAGCTATTTAGCACCTAGTTTGATAAAAGTACCGACGTCAATCAGGTTTTTTCTGAGTTTCATCAGTTCGTGTGAGGGCCCGCTAACTGGTTTCTTTGACAAAATGTCTAAAAAAAACTTATCTGCATCAAATACAATGGCTTCTTTGATATGCGTGGAAAGCGGGAAGCAAATTGGAGTCCTAAAGGAGATCAAAGAAGATGTTCTTCTAGAAAATCTTAGGAAAGAAATCGATGCTGTGATCAATACAACAGACTATTATTTTACAGTCTGTGGCACAAAGCTATCAAAGAAACAAGAAAAAAAAAATTGTTTGCACCAATGTTTATCTCAAAAAGAAGAAGGTGTGCATCTCTACTTGCAGCTTAATTCTGAATCTATTCTAAAGGGGGCTCTTCAAAATTCCCAGAAAGACACTATTTCATTTGTTAATCTAAGTTCATCAAACAATCATACCGATGTTGATCGTACTAGATTCGGGAAGAATTCACAAGACCAAGCAAAACATCCAAGTAAAATCAAACCGTTTACAGAGGAAGAAATAAATCAATGCACAGATCGGCTCTTTGGAAAAGAACGAATGCTTTTCCACAACGAAAGAGCCAAGAAAATACAAAGCAATTCATTCTACGAAGATTGGAGTGTAGCCGAAATATACGGGGTTATAGATGTAGACTGGACTTTAAAAAAGACATCTCTGCTCGAGAATGGCATAAAAGAGCTAATCAGCTCCCGAAACAGCAAAGAGAACACTTCAGAAAAGACCCTGATGAAACTGTACGATGAACTAGAACAAGCTAAATTTTATGTAAATCATAGTTACAAGAAATTTTGCGAAGATTTAAATGCTCAAGGTGAGGAGAAAAGAACCGAACTAGAACGTGAATTTGACCAAACCTTTTCCAAGCTTAAAGTTGTTCAAGCAAATGTCGCGAAGTGCATGGAAGAGTTTAAGCGTAAACAGGAAGTCAACGAGAACGACGATTTATCAGAGGTAGAAATGCAGGATAGTTGGGATGTAGATATAAGCGAGGCATCGTTTGATGAAACAGATCATTTAGCTCAAACAGTAAAGAATGACTTTATTGAAGACAACTCAGAATAAATCTAAGAGGGAAACCTAACAGTTACAATTTAACAGTGTTTATTTAGATCAGAGTTAATAGAGATTAACTCTGTTTAGATTAATGTGATTCTCGCACCTATGTGATTGTCAAAACTGGTTATTGTCAAAATAAATTGAAGGATAAAAAAACTATCCCGACTCAGTCCAAAAAATGTTTTTGAACACCCGTGTATAATACGCACCCTGTATTTAAAAACTCGTTTCTGAAAAAAAATATTTTTAGCTTTTTTAATGTTCTTTCTGGCAGCTTCATTGGCTTTCTTGAGGTCTGACATTAAAAATTTTCTTTTTGCCTCCAATTGTTTCCTAGTATTTACATCATTAACATCCACTAACTCTCTGTCGATCTTTCCAAGTTCCTCAATATTCGCAGCAATTCTGTTTGCATTCCTCTTCATAGTTGAGGACTTTTGATGAGGAGCAGTGCTTTTTAGGTTTACAGCATCATCTATCAAAAGTCCAGACTGATGCTCTCTCCATTTCTTGTTGATGATCTTTCCTATTTCATCTCTGGACTTATGTGTTTCACGGCACAGCTTTCTTCCCATGTCATTCCAAAATACTCTTCTTTTCTTTTCCATTCCTTTTGCTAGATCAATTTCAATATCTGAATAATTTTTCAGTCCTCTCACTTCACAAGAAGACATTTTTCTTAACCCAAACATTGAAGCCTGGCTTGCTTTACTCGTACAAGGTTCTTGTAAATTTGGAGGATCATATTGTTGACTTGTTAGAGGTTCGCCAGGATCAGAGTGTTCACTTGCTTGCGGTTCAGGATCAGCGATGGAAATCTCTATATGAGTGCTCTGATCAACCGATGAACTTCTTCTTGTGGCTACTGAAGTGAGGCCAGTCTTTGGTTCATCTTGCCTGCTGACTTTTCCCCCGTTCTGACAGATAAACAAAAAAGGGTCTACATCCAAATCATCTTCGATGTCACGGCGGAGCGTCTCCAGAGTATCATTAGTATCTACAGCAGGTAATACTCCAACGACTTGTCCGTTCTTTATAATCTTTATGGCAGCCATCGTTTTGTAAAAAAAATATTGTTGTTGCTTACAGTGTGTGATCACGCACAGTGTTGCTAGATGGGGAGAAATTTCCGTATATCATCTTGCTTGTCCAATCAGAGCGCTTTGAAATTGACACATGATGTTGACCAGATTGCCTTCTAACACGCCGGCGTCAACATGACGTGAGTACTCAAGTGATGACGTCACAAAAAAATAAATTTTGACTTTAAAGTGTATATCAGGTCTAGAATTTTTTTACGGTTTTGGCATCTCTAGATGATATAAATAAATATTCAAAAAAAAAATTTTTCGATTTCGAATTTTTTTCACCTCGAAATCAGCCTTCAAAGTTAGATTTCTGGCGACGCCCAGTCGTGTTGGCCGTGTTTTAGGAGACTGGTAACTAGTGACGTAAATTCGAGAACCGAGAAAAGCGATTGTCAAGGATACGAGTAGACAAAGTATTGTAAACATTGACCCGTTAGTGACTTTCATTCCTTCAAAAAACATAAATTTCAATATATAATTTCACAAGATGGCTACGAACTATTACGGGAGTGATTGCAGCTCTGAAAGCGAGATTTCAAGTATATATTCAGAGGAAGAGGATGGAGAAATAGAGGACGAATGCCATCAACATGCTGAAACACACGAGTCAGATGATAGCTACCCCAGGTCTGAATCTCACGAATTGGTAGGACCATATTCTTCAGAACCACTTGCTGATGCGGAATGGCTCAGTGAATATAACGAAGAAATTTCAAAGATCGAGAAGAGAAATGAAAAGCTTCAAGAAAGATTTGATGGCGTCACGCCGAATAGCGCTTGGTACGTAACTATCAAGATCTAGCTACAAGCTCACTCTTTTTGCAAAATATTTAGTTTCGTTTTGATTTTTTTACTAACTCGCAAATCTAAACGTTTCCTCTTTTAGGTGTAGATGCGGTCATTGCAAGAAAGACTTACTTCAAAAACCTCAAGAGTGTAATTGCTGTCACGAAATAGAGGGTTGTCTCGAGTCACTGAAGTCTTCCGAAGTGCTCGAAGAATTGGAAGTACCTCCCATTTGTGTGACCTTACATCCAGGGTTTGAGCCTGTTTGTTTAAATCGCTGGTCCCTACGTTCATCATGTGCCAAGTACCGCACTATCGACGGATATAAGTATAGACAAACTGGCAGTGAAGAAGAGTGAGTAAATCCTTTTTTTTCTTCTAAGCTTAGTTTTAATTACATGAGCCCAGAACAAGTAAGATAACTATGACTAATGTTTTCTTCCTTATTTTCTTATATCTTTTACTGTTCACGTGCTTTACAAGTCATACCATGCCGTTTTAAAGTATTACTTATTTCCATGATAATGATGTAAATAGCAATTGTAACTGACAGTTGTTTATTTCAAGAATATATTCTTGTTTGTTTGATAAGTTTATATACTAACAAATTATCATTTCATATTTTAGGCTTCTCCGTGCAACAGCTTACAGGGAATTCACCCAATTGGTTCATGGTTATCAAGGAGGAGGATCCAAGAGAATCCCACTGCCTGCTTGTGCATACCACTCGATAAGAAAACAGTTTCCTAGCACCGATTTTTGTGGATACGAAGATAACGAGTGATACATATTATATTATAAACAGAACATTGCATTAGAGTGATTTTACTTGAAGCATGAAAAAAATTGCACTACATAGTAGTAGATATTCACTGTTTTCTTTTGTTTTACTTCGACTCTCCTCACTAATTATACAACTTTGTATCATGGGTCTAATAGAAATGACTCAAATTGCCTTTATGAGGGTTGTTTTGTATTTGTCACTTTGTATTGCACTTACAACTATAATAAAAAATTATAAAATAATTAATTGTAAAAAGTATTACAAAATGATACATTTCTACATATTAATATAAGAGTGAAGTCACTAAACCAGTGAAATGGATAGTAGACTAATACACCTTAGCACTGAGACTCTAATGCCATTGTTTTCTTTTGTGTCTATTTGACTATTACACCTTAACAAGTAATTTCTATTTCACGGGTTTAGTAACTTCACTCTAAAAGCAAGAGAGTATTAACTGCTTTTCTGGTTTTTAGGGCAGTCTTTCACATTCTTGTGTCCTTTCATGGGATTCTTGCAATGAGTGCAATGAGGGATTGATTTCTCTATCCTGCCTTCTCCAATCTTCTTTGTTTTCTTCATTTCGGCAGCTTTGGCTTCTTGTTCAAGTACCTGTGATACTGATAAAAGTAATGCACAAATTAGCATGAAGTGAATAGTTGATGACAAAATTGTTAGTTTATATTATACTTCTATTATGTTATGACTGTTAGATTATTCAACATATTAGAAATAAACCTTCATGACTTAGACACAACAGTCTAATTATGAAGAAAGATCTATAGTGAAAGCACTGAATAAGGACTTGGTGATATTTGAACACTGAAACAGAGTGCAGTCAGTATAACCAGTGAAATAGTACAAAATCTAAATAGTAGTAATAATTAGCACAAATTCATTTGTTTTCTTTTGTTTGGTAAGCACTATTCAGTGCTATTCAGCTAAGCAAATTTCACAGGTATGATGATGGCACTCTTCAAACTTAGAAACATCAATGGGAAATAACATCCTACTCACATGGTGTTGTGGGTGGTACATTGTCTACAACCATACTCTTTCTTTTTTCCTTTTTTTCCAAAGCCACAGTTTTACTTTCTTTTACCAGCATCGTGTTCATTGATGGTGGGGTCATTTCTTTTAATTCTTTCTGTGCCTCTCTTAACATGTCTTCTTTCTGCAATGCTTCGAGAAAAGTGATGTATATCTCTTCCACATACCCTATTGATAAAAGATAAACAATAACATGTATACAAGTATTTTTTGACTTTTTGTTAAATCAGATGTGCCGAAATAGCAATTCTTACCATAATCTGGTTTTATTCTCACATCTCTTACAGTAGCCTCCCCATTTTTAAACTTCGGATAAATAAATCTCACTTGGTCTGATCCATCTGGCTTCTTTTTTGTCTCTCTAATGATATTGTAGTTGAAGTGGCTTACAGCAAGTATTTGTCTTGGAAGGAAAGAAAACAAAGAGAATGATTATAACAAATTATTATTCTTATTATTCGAATATCTTAGTTTGATTTCATTTGTTTCTTTATTTTGCATATTGCAATTCAAGTTTTTGCAAGAATGCAAATATTTAGTCATGCATTTATGTCTTATTTCTTGATAGCTTTTATATGAGAATAATACTATGATTATAATATTAGAAAAATCTATATAGTAAACAAACGATAGTGCTACAGTTGGGGCATATAGTCCAATATGTGTGACATTTTTTTATTATCAATCGACGACTTACCTTTCGGCGATTTCTTTGAGAATTGTTGGCTTCAGCTGAACTAGTCGATGGAACTGGGTAAAGTTTTGGGTATGACACAATTCCGGTCTCATCCCTTACTAAGTGTGCCAGCTTTCTGTCGTCTTCTCCGAAAGAGTAACGCTGACTGTAGTCCTCTGGAGAAAAGTGCTCCGAGCATATTGCCGAAGTCGCCGTAGGCGTCCATTTTGCTCGTCTTTTCAACACAAAATCGACCCATCTTTTCCTTCTAGCCTTTGCTATTGGTCGGTCATCATTAAAATAAGGGATCGTATGGAGTTTTATGCCTTTCTTCGTTATATTTGAACACCCTCCAACCACGCACCTACTAGGCATATTTACAATACTTCGAAAGGCCGATCTAAACTGTGTCACCGAATTTACGTCACGGAAAAACTAGTGCCAGTCCATTAGCGTCTCCCAAAACACGGCCAACACGACTGGGCGTCGCCAGAAATCTAACTTTGAAGGCTGATTTCGAGGTGAAAAAAATTCGAAATCGAAAATTTTTTTTGGAATATTTATCTATATCATCTAGAGATGACAAAACCGTAAAAAAATTCTAGACCTGATATACACTTTAATTATTTTCGATCTCTAATTTCTATAGACATTCAAAAAAGATGTTTACACACCAAATTTGACGAGAATCGGTCAAATATCAGCTGAGATATGACCGAATGTAGTTTGGAACAGAGCCGAAAATACAGTGATTTGTATGGAGTTCTTTTCAAATATTCTACTCTAATTAACTTGCTAAACACTAAACATATAAGCTGACTACAGCAAAATAAATGGCAAATACAGGTTGAACAAACGAAAAATAATATTTATAATTTAACATTGCTAAAGATAATGTGGTCTTAAAAAAGCCAAAAATGCAGCACTTCAGGTAAGGTTTACTTCCCCTCCTTACCCCTACTTATTACACTTCTTACCCCTGAGGATTTTATTACACTTCTTACCCCTGAGGATTTTATTACACTTCTTACCCCTGAGGATTTTATTACACCCCATCCCCCTGAGGATTTTATTACACTTCTTACCCCTGAGGATTTTATTACACTTCTTACCCCTGAGGATTTTTTTACACCCCATCCCCCTGAGGATTTTATTACGCTAATTACCCCTGAGGATTTTATGATCCTCGATAGGGGGGGTGCGCATATTAAATGGAATAGCCCAATAAGAATTCATCAGCTGAGCTTTCTCCTTGTCTGTCAATACGAGAGTACCATCATCTTTTTTGAGAGGGCCAATTTTACTTTTGCAGACTGTGCGATTTGTGGCCTTATTAATTAAATTCCAGTAAGCACTTGATTTTTTGACTTTATTGAACATCTGATTAAAATAGGTTGCTTTGGCTTTCCTTAAGGCTGAAGTAACTTCGTTCCGAGCCTTCCTGTACTCCTTCCACAACTCAGGAGATCTCGTAGATATAGCCGCTTTAAACAGCTTGTATCTTCGGTTGATTTTAAAACGAATGTCATTCGTTATCCACGGTGCAGACTTGCTTCTAATCTTTACCTCTTTCCAAGGAGTGTGTTCATCACAAATATTAGTAAACAGTTTCTGCCAAGCCCACAAAACATCATCTGGATCGTTAAAAACTGAGGCGATATGAAATGGCGCAGTTTCAATGTCATTTCTAAAATTATCCAAGTTAAGATTCTTGTAGTCCCTTGTCTTGATGTATTTTGGTGGCGGTCTTTTGTTCTTCAGTCTCATTGTCGCATATATTAAGTTGTGATCTGAAATGCCCAAAGGGAAAACTCCACTGGTACTAATGAGATCTTTTCTTGTCGTAACAATAAGATCGATTAAAGAACGTGATGTTGAAGTGATTCTGGTGTTTTCCACTACGACATTCTGCATATTAAACATCTCGAAAATGGAACGTAGTTTTTTGGTGTTAATATTTAGCCCAGAATCTTCTTTAAAATCACAGTTAAAATCCCCCAATAGGACTATATTAGATGTTTTTAACCAAGCCTTTTCCAAAGGGGATACGATGAGGTCGAAGAATTGACTCGCATCTGGTGGTCTGTATATCACTGAAAACAGAACAGAAGTACTTGGGAATTTGACTTGCAACCAGACCGCCTCTACTCCAGTTGTAGATAGATCCTTGCGATGAATTGCTTGTAAGTGTTCCGCGTAATAAAGTATACATCCTCCACCTCTACGTCCTTTCCGATCTAGTCTCACAAACTTCATTCCAGGAATATCTATCGCTGTATCGGGGACAGATTTGTCAAGATGAGTTTCGGTGATCGCTATCACTTCAAATCTGCACAGAAGTTGTAAACATTTAAGCTCCTCGATCTTATTCCTCAGACTACATATATTTAAGTGTGCTACTCTTAAATCCTTGTTTGAGCTGGCTTCTAGTTGTTTTACCAGATCTGATAGATCTTGCTGACTTTCTTGATCATACTGGGTGGCATCGGCTTGAGCAGCTTGTTCATCGGTGAAGGATGACAAATCCGACACGGAGGTAAAAGGAAGGGCTGACAAATCCACATCACATCCTACAGTAGGCTTACTAATGCATTCGGGACATGACCATATCATCGGGTCATTTCTTTGCAACTGTTTGAATAGTTTCGGTGTAACTTTACCACACTTGATGTGAGATTTACCTCTACATGAATTGCAGTCGAGCGACCGATGATTTCGGGCGATGGTTCTAGAGCAGATATTGCACTTTGGTTTTACGGAACTTGGGCCAGGATTCAAGTTTATATCCCAACTTATTAACAGTCGAATGAGCTGGAATGTAGATTGGCTGTTCGGGTATCTACTTATTCGACGTCCATAATATTTCCGAGAAGGCGCTCGTAAATGCAAGCTTTGACTTTTTTTTTAGTTTCATTGGCAAATTCTATAGCCAAAAAGCCAGCTTTCAGGCATAAAATTGATTTGAAGAACTAAAAGAAGAATCAATCTGCTTGCATCATTGTCTAATACCTCTATAAATAAAGTCATTCACCAATTACATTAGTTATTGTCACAAAAATAGGTTAAAATATTAATCATCATATTTTTTCTATTTTGCATTCATGAAAGATAACGACGACACACACATATACATACACCACACAGTCTTTTCAGGTGTTACAACTGGATCCATCCATTGTAAGGCTTTTGTAAATAGCACAACATGCAGATTCTAAAAACAGCTTAAAGACTCAGACAAACATTTGCAATCTGTTTAACCATATGTTGAGTATTACACAAACCAATCTAATATTATTTTTACTTTGAATAATTTCTTTAGTTAGAATAATAACCCAATTAAACTAAGTTCACCTACAAACAGGTATGAAAATTATCTGCTAAGAGTAAAGTATAAGTTTGTTTGTCTGTGTTCTATCTTTGTCTTTGTTTTTGAGATGACATCTGCATGCTTTGCTATTTAAATACAAGCATTTGACACCTTTTATTAGTTCATTGGTAAATTCTATACTCAAAAAGCCAGCCTTTTAAAGTTACAGGTGATATAGAAAACTAAAAGAAGAATCATATGCTTGCATATATTTGTCTGAATGGTAATTAAATTATATTAAAATAAATATAAATCTTCCAAATTTTGTGTGGTGATAATACATGACTTGTTCTTATAAATGTCTTATTATCAGGACCGTATCTACTATGGATAATTTATTCCTATGGATAATTTCTGGTAATTATATGATTGTACACATTCCTACGTTTTATATAGCTCCCTTACGTACATCTACATGTTAGTCAAAAATGAAGATACATTGTAGTTAAAGAAAGTAAAATTAGTGTAAAATTTTAAAATGTGGCTATTTTTGTTTGTTTGACTACTCATGTTCTTACTTGTTTTCTTTTTCTCTACTTTTTTTTTTTTCCTTTTTCTTCTTTCTTTCTTTTTTTCCTTTTTGAACAAATAGTAAAACTGTAATCGCCACTACTACCATTTTTCTATAATTTTTTTTTTTTCGCTTTTATATTGTAATTTAACAATTAATTATCTGATCGATACTTATGTGAGGTATTTCCTCTCGCTTACCATGATAAGTTGATCATCATCAACAGTTGGTCAAAATGTCATGTACTCACAAGGTTTAGTAAAAAAAAACTTGCAAAAAGTTTGAAAGAAACTGGTATTTCTGGTATGTTCTCTTATTTAATCTTATCACCACTCTCAACAAAGACGAACATCTTAGTATAAATCCACTCTGGCAAACTTTGGGAAACCTCATATAATCACAGCTCAAGCAGTGATTATCCTCTAATAATCACTGATTGCTCAACCAATCACATTGTGTGAAACTCTATATTCAAGTCTAAAATTATACTAATTACTATAAAATAGATGGAAAATTTACTCAATTCTATTTGATTGGCTGAGAGCAGTGCTGTTAACTAATAATACTGCAGAAAAAAGTTATTTCCACAGCAGTGAAAATTAAAAATTGTTTGTAAATTTTTCATGGTTATTATTGAGTAATCATTTGGCTTCTCTTTCAATTTGTAATTTTAATTAAAGTTTTCCATAATTTGTTTTTCAAAAAGCTCCTCATCCAAATCGCACTCTCAAACCCATATGATTACCTATACTAAATTTTTCCCCTCTTCAATTGCAATTTCATATAATTGTTCTACTACATCACCTCTGAAAATTTTATAAAGCTCATCAACAAAAGATTCAAGAGTTATTGACTTACCAACCATTATTTCAATAATATACTCCATTGGGTTTTCCCTTTTCTCCAGCCCCTTTTTATCATAGTAATTCAGTTTGCAAAGACAATCTAAATTTCTATAGTCCTTGTAATCAATTGGAATGTTGAGCATCGTGCACAGTGTGTGCATGACATTGTGGTTTAAATCTCCAATTTTTTTACCAAGTGTTTCACAAATGAAAGAAATCTCTTCTTTCTTTAATCGTTTTGCTGGCAGTAAAGGTTCTACTTCATTGCATGCTGACAAGTAAAAGCATAGAAAGTGATAAATGAATGAATGAAATATTTCACTCAAATGATTGACATTATTTCCCACTAGGGAGGAGATATGAGAATCAAGTGTTGTGTAGTACTGGTACGTGCAATTTGAGGTCTCTGGGTTTGATTCCTGGACTTGGCAACACATGTGAGTAGAAGTTGTTTAAAGTTCTCTCCCTTGATTCAAGGATTCTCTGCAAAACCTTGAATTGTAACATCCTAAATTACATCCCAATCAGTGAATTGAAGTAAGATCAGCAATAAATTTATTGTTTTAGGGTTCCACCTGTGAGTTAGCCATGCCCTGACATAGATCAGCCAAGAGGTTGTTTCAGGGTTTGATCTGTGAGTTAGCCTTGCCCTGGCTTAGATCAGCCCAGAGGTTGTTTCAGAGTTCAATCTGTGAGTGAGCCATGCCCTGATTTAGATCAGCCCAGAGTTTGTTTCAGTGTTCCATCTGTGAGTTAGCCATGCCCTGACTTAGATCAGCTCAGAGGTTGTTTCAGAGTTCAATCTTTGAGTTAGCCGTGGCTTGACTTAGATCAGCCCAGAGGTTGTTTCAGGGTTAATCTGTGAGTTCGCCATGCCCTGACTTAGATCAGCCCAGAGGTTGTTTCAGGGTTCCATCTGTGAGTTAGCCATGCCCTGACTTAGATCAGCCCAGAGGTTGTTTCAGTGTTCAATCTGTGAGTTAGCCATGCCCTGACTTAGATCAGCCCATTGGTTGTTTCAGGGTTCCATCTGTGAGTTAGCCATGCCCTGACTTAGATCAGCCCAGAGGTTGTTTCAGGGTTCCATCTGTGAGTTAGCCATGCCCTGACTTAGATCAGCCCAGAGGTTGTTTCAGGGTTCTATCTGTGAGTTAGCCATGCCCTGACTTAGATCAGCCCAGAGGTTGTTTCAGGGTTCCATCTGTGAGTTAGCCATGCCCTGACTTAGATCAGCCCATTGGTTGTTTCAGGGTTCTATCTGTGAGTTAGCCATGCCCTGACTTAGATCAGCCCAGAGGTTGTTTCAGAGTTCAATCTGTGAGTTAGCCGTGGCCTGACTTAGATCAGCCCAGAGGTTCTTTTAGAGTTCTACAATATACAATTATAATTATTGAGTTAGCCGTGCCCTGACTTAATTAGATCAGCCCAGATGTTGTTTAGAACTTGATATAATAACCAAGAGATATACAAAGAATAAAATAATGTAATAATGACTGTAGACAGACCTTTAGATCCTGCATGAAATTCAGCAGTAGAAGTCGGCTTCAAATCTACATGTGCTTCAACTGGCTTATTGCTGTTAACATCTCCAACAGATTTGTCTTCAGAAAGTAGTGTAGCTAAAGAAACAAAAAATGTCAGCATAATTGTTTTAGTACCAAACACACATCTTCATGTCAACATCTAGGTGTCCTTTGTTGAAGGGTTGTACAAAATGACACGCAGGTCCTCTAATCCACCAAAATTTAAGATCCCACAATATCATATAATTGGGTCTCTTCCTATTGTTGATTGCACCAATAGTTTTTCTCTCTCTGAAAAACCTTAAGGAGGCTGGAAAGTGTTTTGTGCCTTCATATACACTCACAATTATCATAAACTAAAATAATTAATATGGCTATAATATGACAGTAAGTAAACCTGGAAAGCCAAAGACTATAAACCAAAGATCATCAATGAACGTGAAAAAATGACGTAAGACGTTGCCATGACAACTTCAGAACCCTTGGTATGCCATCAAAAATGTTCATCAATATGTTTAAAAAATCATAACTCAGGAACCAAATGGTGAATTTTTTTAAAAACTGGAATATTTAAACTTTGTATTGTAATCTTCTTTTTGACGAAAAAGGAAAAAATTCTGTAAAAGGGAATTTTTAAAAATCAATAAAATTTGTTTGGAATAGTTCCCTCTTACAGAATTTTTAAAATTTTTCCTTAAGTTTTTGAAAACATAAACCAAAGCCATAAGCAAAATTTGAAGAAATTTCACCGCAGAGTTTTTGATTTTTTTCAGTTTGAATATTTAAATTTTTGAGGACAAAAATTTCCTTGAGCTAGTAGTACTACATCATCGGATCCGGAACTATAGCGCGCGCGCGCGCTCAAGAAAAACCATGTCAAGTCTCCTTAATAGTGCTTATTACAATTTGATCTGCAAGTTATAAATGACCTTGCTGTGATTTAGATCTATTCAAAAGTCATTTTCAATATTAATTGATAAAATTTGCAGATCGATGGAAGGTTTGCAATATGTACATGTACAACCGATGTATATTAAGAAATAAAACAGCTTTTTCTTGATAGTAGATTAATAGATTGATTAATTGAGGGAAATCACTCAAAAAAATAAATAAATAAAAAGACTGCAAAGACTAATCTCTAATCTCTTACTTATTTTCTGTCTTTAAAATCGTGTGTATTATCAGTTATCCAATGACAATTTTAACTAGCAACATTTTAAAATTTAGTCTATAACTAAACTCCATTCTCTGATCTCTTCAAATGTGTCTAATTAGAGGCAAAATATTGTCTCCCCCTTAGCAAAAGTTGACATTCAACCAAACAATGAGGCGATCAAATAGTAACAAACATGCAAAATGTTGCCATTAAAAACTTAACCGCCATCCGCTGTACATAGGAAAATTAATAATAATAATAATGATAATGGAACTTATATAGTGCACATATCAAAATTCATGGCGCTTCACAATAAAGGCCCATTTACACAGAAAGATTTGCCGTGCGCGACTTGACATATACAGCAAATTTTGGTACCATTTACACGAGCACAACTTGTCGCGCGCGGCACGAAAAAAACGTGAGCAATTTACTCGTCATTACAGCAAATGTTTCTTGTAAAATGCCACTATACACAGTTGAGAAGTGCAGTAAATAATCATGTCTACCTTGTTATTTGATGAGATCATTCAGAATTTTTGCACTTCATGTTTAATTACCGGTAAAGACGTTTTCATAGAAATCCGCCATTTTGTTTTGGAATCAACTAGTTTCAGTCCCAATCTCGATCGACAAGACCCGATTTTGAGCTGATTTTGCCGTATATGTCAAGTCGCGCGCAGCAAATCGTGCCGTGTAAATAGGCCTTAAGAAATAAAATAAATAACAGACGTACATATGTTACAATATTAATGAAATGTCATAGTTATTTGGTGTTCACTTTGAACCAGAGGAGACAAAGTTTTTGAACAAATGAGTTTTCAGTTCTTTTTTAAATAATTGGATTGAAGAACTTTTCCTAATTTGAAGTGGGAGGTCATTCCACAGTTTAGGGCCAGCAACGTAAAAAGATCTGTCACCATATAGGTCACCAGACGAGATCATTGTTCTTCTATATCCATGATACTCCATGGTTGTAGATCTGAGAGTGTGCAAATTTTTCAAAGCCATCATGCAAGCACTTGTACACAATGAGCAATATCTTGAATATAATTCGGAAACGGACAGGAAGCCAGTGCAATTTTATCAAAACTGGAGTGACATGATCAAATTTACTCGCTTGAACTACTAATCTAGCTGCACAGTTCTGAATATACTGAAGCCTTTTCAAAAGATATTTCGGGAGACCATAGTAGAGTGAGTTACAATTATAGTCCAACTTGGAGGTAATAAATGCATGAAAATTAATTAATTAATAAGAAAAGATTACCTGAGCTTGATTCATTGGAAGTTGATCCACTATTTTCACCTGAATCACCATCAGAAGAATTGCCTAAAAAAACAAAAATATCAAAAATAAATAAAATTCACCAAAATATGATCATTAAAGAATTGATTTAACTGCAAACTTAACCGCCATCCACTGTACTAAGGAAGATTAATTAATTAATAATAAAAGATTACCTGAGCTTGATGCATTGGAAGTTGATCCACTATTTTCACCTGAATCACCATTAGAAGAATTGCCTAAAAAAACGAAAATATCAAAAATAAATAAAATTCATCAAAATGTGATCATTAAAGAATTGATGGATAAAATGAATACTTTTTATCATATAATTATCCATAAATTACCTATATTTCTCCTTTTCAAAAAACTGATATTTTCACATGTGAAAATAACATGTTATTGTTATTTTCACATGTGGAAATATCGTTACCATGTGTATTTAAGCTATTAGTTTATAAATAAAGACTTTTGATAATAATAAAAAGCTTATTAAGTTGATTTTATGGATAATTATATAATAAACAGAATATTACATGGGCACTTGGAGATACAAAATTGAAATTTATCTTTTTGTGTTGAAAATCTCTCACTTGTTCGTTGCGCTCACTCGTGAGAGATCTTTTGAACACTCTCTTCTCCACGCACTCATGTAATATCCTCTATTTATTTGACCACAGCCAATCTTTGTTTATATAATAACTATTAAAAAACTTCTGCATCACGTGATAGTATTTGCACCTCTTATTCATCTTGCTTATGAGAAGACAAATAAATATACGGATACAACTCAAACAAAGAATAGTATTCTTAAAGTGTCTATGATCCCTAACTCAATGTTTTCAGCATTGATTCTACATCAAGTTAAAAGTTAAATAGTGAAATAATTTAATGATTTGAATGATGCATCTTGGAGATATGAAGGTTTATACTTCCAGTATGCTAATGAGTGTGATGTCATAGTAGGCATTTGGGTTTATTTGTCATCATTTTAAAATCAAAACACTGATTACTATGAGGAAACAAATTTGCAATAACCTTTCTATAAACCCTGAGTAAGATAATTATGTTTTATACAGGATATTTTTCTACCCCAGTAAATTTTTGTATATTTAATAATGCAGAAAACAATAGCCTTTCAACATATCCTTTTATTCCCATGAAAAAATGACGATGGCTATCTAGTTGTTTACATGTAATAACATCAGGGTCATATTACCATTCTCCTGCGCTCTAGGTTTCTGATTGTTATGGTAATGTTTTCAAATTCATTCTACAATTTGATTGGTTCCTGCTGTCTAGGTGGCCCTGATTGTGGTATAGTCACACTGTAAGTGTTCATAACTACAGCTAGCAATATAATTAAGCATATTAAGAGTTTAATGTGCATAGTTCCAGAAAATATCCATCCCCCAACCACAGAGGAAATTCCTGTAAAAGGACCCCTGTACCCCCCAGGAACTTCCAATTTTCTTCCATTCAAACTCCGTAATTTTGTTTTTTCTCTAACCCCTCCCCTCCAGAACTTCCAATTTCCTTTGTGGGTGGGGTATGGATATTTTATGGAACTATACAGTAGCTGTCAAGAAAGATGTCACAAGAGATTTTTTACTGCATAGTAATAATTATAAAAAGGTAAGTAGGTATAAAAACTTACTGCTTCTTTCATTGCAGCAACAATATCTAGCCAGCAGAGCGAGAAAGATAATGACCACTACGACAATAATTATTGTTCCTGTAATAATCCATGCACTGTGACCTGTATTTAACAAGAACTAACACAAACAAGTGTAGACCTCGTGGCTTTGTCCGCCATGTTTTATTCTGACTCTACGGCGCGCAAAGCACGCTAGTACATTTTAAACACAGGGGGCCCAATACACAACATATCCCCCCAACAAGGTCTTTCAAAAAACACAAAACAAATGTATGTGTAAAGAACAGTGTCTATAAGTCCAAAATAACACGAGGCTTGGGTGCCCTCTGTGATCTTCTGACTGGTGCAGGAGATGGACACAACGGTGACCCATGTTCCCAAATTGGAGCATTGTTCGGAGCACTTGTGGGAGTACTTGTGGGTGTATTTGCAGGGATACTTGTGGAGGTCGCAGCTGTAGGTGAACAGATCGCCTCTGTATTGGACATAACTGGGTTGTCTCTGGGTGCTGGAACATGCAACATTACATCAGGCAGCTGTGTCTCCTGCAGCTGCGGAACAATGGGTGTTTCCTTCAGAATACTTTGGTTGGCAGAACGCCTACGAACCTGGTCTTGGTGCTTCCTCACCAAGCCACCCTGCAATAACTCAACAATGAATGACACTGGACCTGTCTGTGCCACAAGAAGGCCTGGTAACCATGCTTCACCTCTTCCGAAATTTCTTGCATAGACAAGATCTCCTACAGCAAAACTTCTTTGAACAGCTGTCTTGTCATGCTGTGATTTCTGTTTCTGTTGCTGAGTTTCTACTTTGCTGTGCAGACTTGGACGCAGGTTATCAAGGGGTGTCTTTAATTCACGACCCATCAAAAGCTTTGAAGGCGTCTCACCAGTAGTGGTGTGTGGCGTAGTGCGGTATTTGAACAACACCCGCATTAACTTGGTTTCTAAAACTCCCTCAGAGTGTTTAAGTCCATCCTTTACTATATTGACAGCTTTCTCGGCAAGACCATTGGATGACGGGTGGTAGGGTGCAACCGTTATATGTTTGACTCCATTCTGTTCCATGAAAGCTTTAAACTCCTTGCTTGTAAAACATGTACCATTATCTGACACTACTGTGTCAGGAAGACCATACGTGGAAAATGAGATTCTCAATTTCTCAATTGTAGCTGATGAGGTAGCAGTTCCAGTGACATGCGCATCGATCCATTTAGAGTGGGCGTCAATTATCACTAGGACCATCTTGTTGCCTGGTAGGGGGCCTGCGTAGTCAACATGGACACGGCTCCAAGGACGATTTGGAAACTCCCAAGGGTGCAAGGGTGCTGGGCCTGGATACGGTCTGGTGCTCTGACATGTTGAGCAAGTCTGCACAGTTTGTTCTATGTCCTGGTCAATGCCTGGCCAGTAGACATATCTTCTGGCAAAGGACTTAGTTTTCACAATGCCAACATGGCCTTCATGGAGCATTTGTAAAACTTCAGGTCTCAAGTTCATTGGGACTACAACTCTTGTACCCCAGAGGATACATCCTTGTTCCAAACTCAGTTCATTTTTGCGACTAAGATAGGGGCGCAAGTCATCTTCAACTGTGTCAGGCCAACCCATTTCCAAATGACGAAGAACCTTTGACAGGACAGGATCACAGGCAGACTGGTCTGCAATCAACTTGGGAGTTATTGGTACAGAAGAAAGGAAATTCAAAAGATGTACAGTGTCTGCAGGCAATGGAACAGTTGCTGGAACATCTGATAAAGGAAGGCGACTGAGAGCATCAGCATGGGCTATCTGAGTACCTGGCTTGTACTTGAATTGGTAATCATATGCTGAAAGGGTCAGAGACCAGCGGAGAATACGCCCAGAAGCCATGGTAGACAATGACTTGCGTCCTCCGAAAAGTGTTTCCAGGGGTCTGTGGTCATTGTTGATGATGAAGTGTCGACCGTAAAGGTAGTTGTGGAACTTTTTGACTCCCCACACTACTGCAAGCGCCTCCTTTTCAAGCTGAGAATGTCCCCTTTCAGCAGTGGTTAGCGAACGAGAAGCACAGCTTATCGGCCTTTCTACCCCGTCGATAATGTGTGATATCACTGCTCCAATCCCCTTTGGGCTGGCATCACAAGAGAGGATGATCTCCTTTGTTGCGTCAAAGTGAACGAGAAAGCCTGAGTGTTTGAGGAGTTGTTTTGACTCTTCAAATGCATCTTGTTGTGGTTTGCCCCATTTAAAGTTGGTGTTCTTTTGCAGGAGCTCATGCATTGGTGCTAGTAATGAAGACAGGTTTGGCAAGAACCTTCCATAGTAGTTAAGGAGTCCCAAATAACTCCTAAGCTCAGTAACATTGGTGGGAGCAGGGGCATCCACAATGGCACGTACTTTTTCTTTAATTGGATGTAATCCCTTTTCATCGATTCTGTATCCAAGGTAAGTTACCTCAGCCGCCATGAAGACACACTTGTCCTTGTTTAGCCGCAGACCAGCACTGGATAGCCTCTGAAGTACTGCATCCAGGTTGGTGATGTGCTCTTCATTATCCTTGCCTGTCACTAGTATGTCGTCTTGATAACCAACGGTTCCTGCTAATCCTTGGATCAAGTTGTCAACGATGCGTTGGAAAATGGAGGGTGATGAAGAGATTCCAAAAGGAAGTCTAGTGTACTGGTAAAGGCCTCTTTGTGTGTTAATTGTAGTGTACTTTCGTGAATCTTCTTCAAGTGGAACCTGCAAGAAAGCACTGCTGAGGTCAAGTTTTGTGAACTTTTGACCACCTGATAATTTAGGGTAGAGATCCTCTATCCTTGGTAAAGGGTACTGGTCAGTGTGAATGTCACAGTTAATGGTGAGTCTGTAATCACCACACAGACGAATTTGGCCATTGGTTTTTTGTACAGGTACAACTGGAGCTGCCCATTCCGCAAACTGTACTGGTTCGATCACTCCTTTTTTTTCCAATCTCTGCAACTCTTCATCAACTTTATCTCTGATGGCATATGGAACCTGACGTGTTTTAAAAAACTTAGGTGTCGCATTCTCTGGGACGTTAATTTTTGCTTTAAGTCCTTTGACTTGTCCTAGGTCTGGTTTCCAAAGATCTGGATATTTGCATGTGAGTTCCTGAACCGTGTCTGGTGATTCAGTAACTTGATTTATGTTTAACCAACTCAATTGCAACTGTTCAAGCCAATTTCGTCCAAGAAGACTGGGTCCTTGTCCGTCTACGACAAGCAGAGGTGTGGCATCGAATTCCTCGATTTTTCCGTAAACTGCCATGTCTTCGTTCCAAGGGCGTCTTAGTTCGACGTTTTTGGTTCGTTTGTAGAATTATCCTCGTCGCCAAATGACCTGTATTTAACAAGAACTAACACAAACAAGTGTAGACCTCGTGGCTTTGTCCGCCATGTTTTATTCTGACTCTACGGCGCGCAAAGCACGCTAGTACATTTTAAACACAGGGGGCCCAATACACAACACACTGTTTTGAAATAATGTGCTCTCTCCACTATCTTTTCCACCACTATAAGTAGTAATTGATATGGTACTTGGTGCAGGAGTCGTTGGAGCACAATTTTTTGCAATCTGTAAAGAACATTGTTTTGCCATTGGCACTTGTGGAATATTACATTCAGGTACCTTCTCATTAGTCTTATCCCCACAACACCAGCTGCAGGGCTTGCAGTGTCCTCTGTCCCTATAATAACCACGTTTACAGGTACATCGTATAGTGTCATTTTCTCGTGTACATTGTCCACTCTGAACTTCATTTTCTTGACAACGAGTACATTGCTTGCACTGACTAATGTCGTAGGTGTCTGAGTATGTATGGTTCTCTTTGCATGGAACACATCCAACTTTAGTTCCTTCAGGATACTTTCTCCCACATTCCACTAATTGTCCATAACCAGGTTGACACGAGGGGCAATGCCATGTTGTGCCATTAGGACCACATAAGCCAATTTCATCATGCTTTAATTTATGAAAATTACAAACTGGTGCTGCATTCAAGTGCATCATCAAAAGACACTGTGAATATAATAATGGAATAGTTAATACTTTAATAATGATAATTATAATTCATTATTTCTTATATGCAAAATAACACAGTATTATTTCGATACATTTTAAAATGCATAAAGGTTTTAACAAATGGGCCTATACAGTACCGGAACCGAGTAAAGTACCATCCACTCGCGAGTACGAGTAACGAGTGGCCATGGTCACTAGCGAGTGATGCATAACGGAATATTCATGAAAGCATCACTCACTCGAAACGGAATGAGTGGCCTTGGCTCGTTTGGCTCGCGAGTGTAATGAGTCTTTTAAAAAGAACTTTTGTTGGACTGAAAGAAAATTAGTTCGAGAGTATCTGTACTGCATGTAGTTTGAATAAATTATTTGGTGTTGATAAGCATCGCCCTCTCTGAATATAAATCGCTAACACAACATTTAAGCGTTCAAAAGGCCATTACTCAACAGAACGTAAAGCACTAGCTAGCTGTTGAGATTCCTCTTGCTAGAACAAGAATAATGTAAAGCATGTTTATCAGCAAATCGGCTGATTAAAAACCACCGAATTGTTAAAGATTTACAAAGCTGAATAAAGGACGAATATTTGTTGTCGTAATATGCTCTCCGTGTTATATTTCCTTCAGCATTAAAATAAATTAAGCTTATCTTTAGAAATATAAAATGTTTTGAGAGAAAGTCTTTGATATGTCCAATTCGTCGAGAAAAATGCTTGTCAAAAAATATATATATATATATACGATTGTTTGCTAAAAAACACACACCTGAATTCTTGAACACTTCTTGATCCATCTTTGACTACATGAAAGTTTTTTTTTGATTGTTTTTGGTCTATAACTTGTCCTAAAGCGATTTTTTCTGTGCATTTGAGAGCTGCATTGTGAGTAGTTTTGCTTTGACATCAAGTGGGATTCCTGTGTTGTGTACATGGACGTACGTATGTATGTATGTACGGACGGAAGGAAGTGACGTCAGCCAAGCCATGAAAAATCAACTTGATGGTTTACCATTTTTTCTTAAGTATGGTCCTTTGGCCAGCGCGGGAGCTCTGCTATAATAATCTTTAATCCAATAAATACCAAATAGGATAAACGATAACAAATGACTTTCTATTTAAGAAGGACAATTAATACAACTTTCAAATTTAGATAAAAGACTGTTGCAATAATTTGCTAGCAATTTCATCAGAGGAAAATCATCCATGTTAAAAATATATGAAAATAATGCTCTTTTGTCAAAATCACAGAACCAAATATTTAAACTACATAAATTAATCAAAAACTCAATTCTTTCATTTCTTATTTCTATCAATTATCATGTGAACATGACATCAAATAATGATATTCTTCACATATCTCATTTAAAATACATAATTTGAATTTGCAATCTTCATATCCAATATCTTATCATAAATTTTAAGATCAATTGTCTGTAAGCGTCGGCTGGGCCATGAAGGATAGAAAAATCGAAAATTTTCAAAACTCATTCGAAGAATACCCTCAAAGCCCTTATCACAAAAATATAACTTTTAGTTTCATCCGATCTTTTTTTGGCGAGTTATCGAGCATTTTATGATTTGACGTTCATCGACCGATTTTAACGGCTCGAGAAGGCCGATTTTAAACAGCTCTATACGACAACTAAACAAATACGAAACTTAGTCAATGCTTGTTTTCTCAATAAAGAATTATGTCTTCGAAGTATTCCAGTCGCTTTATCAAGTATTTCGAAAACTGGAATTTTTTCGGGTTTTTTTTACTTACCCCTCTTTCGACCAACTTTGCCGTAGTCAAAAATTCACATAATTCAAACCCCAAAAAACCCAATTGGTACATGGACTAGCCGGTTGGTTTTATACTCGACAGATAGACTGATATTTCGGCTACAAATTTGTGAAATAAAATTCTTGGGCACTTGAAATCGGAATTTTTAAGAGCGTCGAACGTTTACCCTACTTTCGTAAATATCGTGACCCTTTAACCTTATACATAACAACACGAAATCAACAACTTGTCTTTCAAAAATTGCGAACTTAAAAATTTACCGAACAATTTATTGCTTGTAATAAAAAACTAATACAATAGATCATATCTCAAAGTTTTGAAGGGTTTTCGAAGCCAAAAAATTCTGTTATTTTTTTAGGCCAATTCAAACACGATGACATGAACTTCAATCCGGTAAATAAACAAGCATAACAGAAAATAAACTAGCGAAAACTTTTTACCAAGTTAAAAATGGCCTAAAAGGAGTTGTTAATCAGAAGTCAATAACTAAATCCAGTTAGAAATACCAGATCGCATCAGCGGCTGAAGAATAAGGATTACATCGAATTAATATGAGCAATCTCTGTCTCACTTCTCGAGCTCTATTGTCGGGAAGTCGGACGATCGCAGACGTCGATTACTTTATAATTAATGTCAAAGTGATTCCGACCAAGGGTAAAAGGTTTTTTTTGTAAAAAGAAAAACCAATAAGTTCAAGAATAATGTATAAATTAATGACTGGATATTTGAAAACTACAAATAGCCGAGAGTATTGGAAAGTTCGGGTAAAGTTTAAACTCATTTTGAAACAAAAAACTCGCAAGACATCAGCTTAACTGGTTCGGACGGGGCGGCACAACGCAACCGCCTGTCATTCATAACCACGAAAGTTCTCCAATGAGGGTTCATTGCATTTGGTTGTTTTATTGAACTTTGGGGGCTGCGCAACCCCCACCCCCACTCCACACACACAATTCCCATTTTGTTCTTGTCTTCTGTCCTTACTTATTTTCCGAAGATGCTCAGATAAAAATTGTATAAGGGAGATAGTACGTCGTTCAAGTGCCGAAAGGAATGTGCTGAATGCAAGAACTGACTGGAAGAACGATTTTGACCATCAAGAGAGACCATCGCATTTTTCTCATTTAGGGGCCGTTGCATCTCGGTAGACTCGGCACCTCTAGATCCGTCCCTGGCATGCACAAGACTCTACCAGTTCCTTGATCAGATTGATATAAGGCGCTTTACGACGAACTTGGATATGGTCGACCGCAAGATCAAAATGCCCACAGACAGAACGCAACACTGAGACACCTAGGTGTGTAAGCTTTTTCGTTGAATATAAAGAGCAAATATTCAAGGTGTCGTAGACGATCGGGTGGTTTAGCTGGACTTCTTGCAGGATATGTTCACGTGTTTTGTGATAACTGTCTTTATCTTCTGCTGCTAACTCATCATCATCGTCATCAGCTTGATCTGGTGTATCCATTCTGCCTTGGCACGCTTTTTTCGACATTCTTGAAAAATATGATTTAATCTGCTGAGCAGTTAGGAACTCATCAATGTTGAAAAGGCGCTTGCCTTCGGAATCCCGAGTAAAGCGCATATCTTTTGCTACTGCTGCAGGATCGGCCTTGTTTCCTGTTTCCTCGCCGATTTTAAACTTGTCATCTAAATAACGTGTTTGTTTTTCATTGAAACGGTTGGCCTTTTTTGAGGTCTTCAGGGCCCAACCAAGTGCTAGCACAGCTCCACCCTCGCTTTCTTTTTGCAATACTGTGGGGTTGATATTGAGGTTTGCACTGGTGCCTTCGATAAGTTTTGACGTATACAGGACTTTAGCCTTGTCCATCAGTGTTTCCCTTTCAGGAGCTAGATGGCATTTTCCATAGCTCATATGTTTTTCAAGACCAAAATAGCGCTGATATTCGCTGGTACAGCCTGCGTTGGGACATGTGAAGAGATTATTTCCTTGATCTTCAGGCTCAGAATCTTGGGAGTTCACAGTCTGGGAAGGCTTTTCTGCTTTTTTCTTTATACTAATATCAACAAAATCTCCTGGTGAAAACTTCTCGGTAAACTGGCAATCATTTAGCTTCAAGGCTAAAACAAAGCAAATATGTTTAATTGTAATGATGAACGAATATATGAGAAGATATTTCATTGTTTATGGTTTTGACATTTCGGCCATCAAGCTATGGCCATGCATCATCAGAATTCGACTGATCGTAATATTGCAGCAACAACTTACTACTTTGATCAATCATAGATATCACGGTTATTACATTACCTTCACAAAACTTTTTACTTGAAATCTGCTTCCCTATTCCGATATCGTATGCTCTCCATGCCGTTATACCCTTCTTTGTATATTCGAAATTGTTCAAGAAACTCACTCCATCCCATTTGGGGCCAACGCCGTCAATATCCGGTGGAACTTTCGCGTCGATAACCGCTACCCTGACACCACGTATGCCGCCATTAGAAAGGATGGCCTCTCGGAACTCTTCTGGCGTGTTAACATCATGACCCTCATTAATGTATCTTCGAACGTGTGCTTTAATTACTGCCGCCTTCCTATCACACGCTCCTTTACCGCCTTGCGGGTCACTAAAATCAACTCTTGCAACACCTATTCCTGTATGAGCTTTCATTTGTTGGCAGCTGGACAGCATGAGGGAGCTGTGATAACATGCACCATTGTCTTGGCGCAAAAAGACTTTGGATAATTCAGGATGCTCAGTTTTCAATGTTCTTAGAGTATGATCAAGCATGCGCACAACAGAAACACTGTCTTGGGAGCAGCTTTTGGCGATGTGGATGAATGCTTGTTGTTTTATAATCCCTCCTACTTTGGTGACAACTACGCTAATATGCCACGAGATTCCTCGTTTTCCATACCAATCGGCCTGTGTTTCCCTGTATCGTTGAGGAAGAAATTTCATCGCCCAGTCTTGAGTTAAAAAGATAGAGTTTTCATCAAGGCTCGTGTCTAGGATAAAAGTACGACTCATATCTTGCCTGATACTTCTGAGCTGATGGCATTTCCAGGCCTGGATGGCTTGCGTAGCTTGACCATACAGATACATCAAATCATCACGCTCATCATTTGACAACTCAATTTCCTTCAAGACTTTCTTTGTTTCTTCTAGGGCACTTTGTATTGCTTCGCACTGCTGACAGAATTCATCATGGACATGTGAGCAAGTCGACTCTAAATTGTTATTCTTACTGTCACCTAGGGCGTATACCATGCAGTGATCGGCGACTCGGGAGTCCTTTGAAATGTGAACCTAAAAGAAGACATTAAATTCATTAAACATCATTTTTACAATCAAGAACATAAAAAGGACTAGCCACATCATTGATATCATACAAATCAGGGGCGGATCCAGGAATTTGTTCAGGGAGGGGTGCTGCGCACAAAGTTAACCCAGGGAGTGGTGCACCCCTTAAAATCAAAGGGAAAAAACATTATTTTGTATTGGTTATCTTCGAAGTATAGGGGCACAAAGTCGAACCAGGGAGGGGTGCGCACCCCCTGCACCCTTCCTCTGGATCCGCCACTGCAAATACAAACTGTTTGCATCTCATTAGATATTATATATTTTATATGGTTTATAACCAAACGACAGGATGCATTTTTCGCGTGCTGTCATTGGTTCAAAGCGCAACATTTACACAAGACGGAATCAGAAGGTATCCCAGAACGGGTTTATTTACAATTTTGTTTTATTAAAGGATTACCTTATAGTCCGTCTTCAGGTACTGTTTACCTTCTTTCAGATCCTTCTTTAACAACATCAGTTTTTTCCTATCAACACCACTCTTCGCCTCTACTCTGTCAAGCAAGCCATAAAGATCATCAAAGGCTTTAGCCCCTTCAGCTGAAAAATAATCAAGACCTTGCAATGACCTCCGGACTGTTGCACTGCAGCATGACAATATGCGTAGCATGGTAGATGATCCAAACGGTTTGAAATTCGACTCCTGACAATACTGTTGATATTGTTGTACGATTCTTTGAGGGATGATTGTACGAATGACATTTGGAGTCTCGAGGATCTCTCCGGACGAAAGGTGTAAGTATCTCTGTCCAAATGGAAGGTCTTGAATTACGTGTGAGCTGGTAATAAAGGATAGAAAATGATCGAGTTGATCCATGTTGACACGCATTCTTGGACTTTTGTCTAAAGGTAAGGGAACGCCCCGTCCATATTTTAGTCCATGCATTCTTGCTATTTTGAACCTGTACTCAGTGAGTCCTGGTATGTACTGTCGAAGTCCTTCTAGGGTCGTTAAATCCGCCATGATTGACAAGATTTGTCTCCTTGTATCACATGTGGAGGCGTTTCTGTATGTTTCAGCAAGGGCGTCTAGGTATTTGTTGTCATCACTCTCTATGTTGAGAAGTTGTTCAACAGCTCGAGACGCTTTGAGTGCGTCCCACAGCAAACCAGGTTCTCCAGGAGCAATGACATTGAGGACAGCCACAACTGCATCTTTTGTCTTGATGATGCGATCTTGTTTGGCTCTTGAAGTGATATTACCAAAATTATTTTTAGAAGGCCCAACTGATGGTAGATCGCAAGAAGACAGGAATTCATTTAGTTTCCTTCTTCGGACAGCAAGGGATGCTGTGTTCAAACAAGCATCACTTGATGTACTAGACGCTAGCGATTCATGACTGCTACCAGCAACACTAGAGGAAGGGCTTGATGTAGGTTCGTCCAACAAATTCGCCAATGACATGTTCTTGAAGACTGCGCATAATTCTTTAAAATCATTTTCCTAGTTAAAAAGAAAAAATGACGTCATCTACAATGTAAGACAAATCTTATTGGAAATGCAGGTTATAATTATTGCACTATTCAGTTGAAACCCCCATTCCTGACATGTGAGGAATTCAACATTCAGCTAGTTTAAATTTCCAGCCCTATCCCAGATACAAGCGGGAAAAGAATTTTGTTTGACATTTTTAAAGTTGATGCTGTTAAAGTGGCAAAACTGTTGCAGTACGCTTTTAGTGTCCCTTGTCTCCGTGCATTCACGTTGTTAAATGCGAGTCAAGGCCCTGGTAACGCCGGGTTAATCCCCCGCCCTGTCCGGGGACCGGAGGTTTTAATCTATCGACCAGTGAATAAACGAAGTCTGTACCTCCGTGTTTTCCATTTCTGATATTTGATCACTTTGAGATTCTTCCTCCTGAAAGGCAGTGTCTTGTTCTTGACGCTCAGATTGTTCTTCCAGTTTCTTGCATTGGTACGACAACCTCATATCCTCAACCTTACGCAATCTTTCTCTACATCTTCGGCAAATTGCTAAGAACAGTGTGCAAGAAAATAATTAGATTTGTGTTTTTGTGTTTTTTTGTTTTTTTGTTTCTGTGTGTGAGTGTGTGGGGGGAGGGGGAGTAGCATCAAAAACTGTGTACTATTTCTTGGTTTATCCTCGTCATCATGTACGTCCACAACTCAGATTGGGTGGGTGGGGGGGGGGGGGGGTGGGAGATTGTTTACTCCACGTTTGTAGACCCACCAAAAATGTGTAATAAATAAAGACTTACGTGAGCCAACTGGTATCAGTATTTTTGTAAACTTGAAAAGGCGTTTGGATTGTTCCACGGTAATGCCTCGATCACCTTTTGGGGGTTGAGTTCCATGACCCGACCAGTCAATGGGACATGCGCAACTTTTCTTGTTACAGCGCCATCTTACACCAAATTGGTCACGATGCCTTGGACATACATTGTATCCAATAGAGAGTTCTTCCGTTTTGTCAAAAACACCTTGAGATCGAAATCAAATGCACGAAACATTAATTCTAGTAGGAAATATCTATGAGAAATCGCTTCTCATGCAAGCGCTCGATGTTTTGAGTTCTTACCTGCTCGAGCTAATAGAAGTTTTGATTCAGTGTCCAAAGCCGAATCTGACACGGCAAACAACTTCAGATGGTTCCTGATGTCTCTATTACATTGGCTTACTATCACACATTCTGCATTGCCAGGATTAAAAGTACTCGAACCACAATCACCACCAACGAGTGTCGAATAGCTACAAGCTGCCATGTTTCTGGAGAGCGCTGGCCGGTCTGCACGATTATCACAAATGACAGGTTGCGTTGTGCCGTCCCGTCGGAACCAGTTTTAAAGCTGATGTCTTGCGAGTTTTTTTGTTTCAAAATGAGTTTAAACTTTGCCCGAACTTTCCAATACTCTCGGCTATTTGTGGTTTTCAAATATCCAGTCATTAATTTATACATTATTCTTGAATTTATGGGTTTTTCTTTTTACAAAAAAAACCTTTTACCCTTGGTCGGAATCACTTTGACATTAATTATAAAGTAATCGACGTCTGCGATCGTCCGACTTCCCGACAATAGAGCTCGAGAAGTGAGACAGAGATTGCTCATATTAATTCGATGTAATCCTTATTCTTCAGCCGCTGATGCGATCTGGTATTTCTAACTGGATTTAGTTATTGACTTCTGATTAACAACTCCTTTTAGGCCATTTTTAACTTGGTAAAAAGTTTTCGCTAGTTTATTTTCTGTTATGCTTGTTTATTTACCGGATTGAAGTTCATGTCATCGTGTTTGAATTGGCCTAAAAAAATAACAGAATTTTTTGGCTTCGAAAACCCTTCAAAACTTTGAGATATGATCTATTGTATTAGTTTTTTATTACAAGCAATAAATTGTTCGGTAAATTTTTAAGTTCGCAATTTTTGAAAGACAAGTTGTTGATTTCGTGTTGTTATGTATAAGGTTAAAGGGTCACGATATTTACGAAAGTAGGGTAAACGTTCGACGCTCTTAAAAATTCCGATTTCAAGTGCCCAAGAATTTTATTTCACAAATTTGTAGCCGAAATATCAGTCTATCTGTCGAGTATAAAACCAACCGGCTAGTCCATGTACCAATTGGGTTTTTTGGGGTTTGAATTATGTGAATTTTTGACTACGGCAAAGTTGGTCGAAAGAGGGGTAAGTAAAAAAAACCCGAAAAAATTCCAGTTTTCGAAATACTTGATAAAGCGACTGGAATACTTCGAAGACATAATTCTTTATTGAGAAAACAAGCATTGACTAAGTTTCGTATTTGTTTAGTTGTCGTATAGAGCTGTTTAAAATCGGCCTTCTCGAGCCGCTAAAATCGGTCGATGAACGTCAAATCATAAAATGCTCGATAACTCGCCAAAAAAAGATCGGATGAAACTAAAAGTTATATTTTTGTGATAAGGGCTTTGAGGGTATTCTTCGAATGAGTTTTGAAAATTTTCGATTTTTCTATCCTTCATGGCCCAGCCGACGCTTACAGACAATTGCTCTTAAGTACTCTTGTCGCTATAAATATAAGATTGTATATGATATGCTAGCCCAAACGTGACAAAACTTCAAGTTGCATTTTTTCATGATCAAGCAGTACTTTTTATACATCAAGTTGATTTTCATTACACCAAGACCCTTGTGTTCTATGTCTAGTCATTTGTTTCGCTTGTCTAGTCATTTGTTTTTGATATCAAGCGCAATGTTTAAGTTGACAAGCAGCCATCGCAGTTAAAAGTCATTTTGGTCTTTGCGATTTGCATACAAAAGGGAACGCTAGAAGCACTCAGGAGAAGATTGATTTCGATCAGCTTGCGATCGATGAACGCGCTAGGTCTGGAAGCTAGTTGCAGGGCGGGAGGAGGGATGGCGTTGAAACGGGCATGAGCACTACTCTGCCTGTCAACAATGGTGGGCCGTTTGTGAAGGAAGTTCGGCTGACAAGAAGATCTTTCAGAGGTAAATTTAGGCTTGTTTATCTTTGTTTTTAGCTAATAAAACAATTTTATTGGTGTTAGAGAACACCCAAAACATGATAAGAGTTTTCATTATGAAGAATTCGCTAGTTTTGGTACTCAAAGAACCATTTTTCATGGTGTTTACGCTAGATTTTATATAGCAAATGCGGGCGCAGTTGCTAATCTACATTTGAGATGTCAAAAAACCAATCTTGCTCAAATTTGCTCAGTCTGATTTTTTTTCACATAAGTAGAACACTATATAAATATTTCAAAAAATATATAAACTAGGTTTTGGAAAACATTGTAATAAAGCCAAAAATCCCCTGCGCCCGCATTTGCTATATAAAATCTAGTGCCCATACCCGTTTCAACGCCCTCCCTCCTCCCGCCCTGCAACTAGCTTCCAGACCTAGTGCGTTCATCGATCACAAGCTGATCGAAATCAATCTTCTCTTGAGTGCTTCTAGCGTTCCCTTTTGTATGCAAATCGCAAAGACCTAAATGACTTTTAATTGCGATGGCTGCTTGTCAATACTTAAACGTTGCACTTGATATCAAAAACAAATGACTAGATAAGCGAAACAAATGACTAGACAAGAGAAACAAATGACTAGACATAGAACACAAGGGTCTTGGTGTAATGAAAATCAACTTGATGTATAAAAAGTACTGCTTGATCATGAAAAAATGCAACTTGAAGTTTTGTCACGTTTGGGCTAGCATAATATGAAGTTATGAGTTCATCAGTCAACTGAGGAATGAAATTCTCATAACTTCTAAAGAATTTTTAAATTACATTAAAATATATCTTCCTTAAACTTTCTAACTTAGAGCTTTATCAAAATATGAATTCGAAAAATTATGATTATGAAGCGGCATTCAATGGTAGACGTGACCTTGACCTTCCAATCCAATATCTATGCGATGACATCATAACTTATTTTAATAGATTGTTTATCATAAAATTGAGTTCTTTGAATAAGCAAAACCTTCAAAGATTTCATCTTTATTCATAGAATTATTTTTTAATTTAATGAATGAATGATTTTACTCACCGTAAGAAGTGTTGTAACAACCATGCCACTGAAGGTGCTTCCCATTTTGATTGAGGTTTTCTTTGGGTTTTTTACGATGATTATAGCTATCTTTGACTCCTGTGATAAATGAAATGTGTTATTAACACTAATCTTGTCAATATTTTACACCTTTTTACGTTTAAATGCTGTAACTTCATAACGAAGCAAACGTAGTTAAGTTTCCCAAGTCATGGTGCGACTAGCAACTATATAGACACAGTCTTTTCGTCTTTTCATATACTCTTATCCCTTAGAAAAAACATATTAAACTTACTACACATTCTTCAACCACAAAGCCACTTAATACTAAAGAGGATTCTCACCTGATACGAATGCTTGAACTTTAATGTATTTTCATCGTCATTACATGCAGCATTTGCATGCCAAATTTTCAGCTAAACCAGGTGGATGATATTACTAGTAGAATACTAGTGTAGACTGCGTCGGTGTTTCTGAATAAAACAGTAGGAACTTGTAGATAAATTGAATCACCGTAAAGAGATTAATGGGAACTGCCGCTTCGGAACTTATATAGTCCTTCGTCGGAGTAAGCTAAAGCGTCAGCTAAATCGTCTTCCTATAATTTACAGTGACTTTGTTTTGTTTGTTATACCTTTAAACCTTTGCTTTAAAGTTTAGATTTAAATAACCTTAGAAGATCGCGTGTAAGAGAGCCAAACAAACGGGAATATCCCTATATTTTTCAACACTTGTCTGCCGCGAATATTGCCAAGGAAAGAAGGAACGAAAATGATTGAGTAAGCAGTTTTTATTTGATCTCTTGTGCAATCTCGTACCCAGAGCCTGCGTTTCTTCTGGCCTGCGGCGAAGAAGGGCTCTGGCATTCTTGGACCTCCTTCCTCCTCCTCCTCCTTCCCTTATGGTTCTAGGTATTATTTAGTCTCCCCCACAGCCGCTGTCACTGTCGTCACGCGACGCTTTCTCAGGGGAAAGCGTTGCGTGACGACACTGGAAGCGGCTGTGGGTGAGACTAGTATAGGTATTATAAGACTGGAAAATACTTTTACTTTGAAATCATCATTGCAATAAAATCTCAATATTTACCTCATATGGATATATATTTTTGCAGATAACGAAGGCTACTCATTAGATTTCAGCCGTCGATAAGATCGTCGATAGCAGCAGCAGTAAGGGGGACTAGCGAAGCGGGTACAGAGGCAAAATAGACCCCCGGCCCCCCCTGGGCTTTTTCGGGTTTGACGAGGCCCTACAGGGGGTCTTGCGCGATCCGGGTACAGCCGCGCGATAAGTCCTTACTGCTGCTGTGTTGGGTACCGCAAACGCAGTAAGGGGGACTCGCGATCGATGCCGTATATTTGCGGGTTTAACCCGCGGAATTCCGAACGCGGGTACAGCAGATTCACGGGATTTCCCGCGGTGTGTTCTTACTGCTGCTGTGTTGGGTACCGCGAACGGAGGTTAAAATATCCTTTATATATAGATGGATACCATCAAAAGCATTAGAAATTAGTAGAGTGTACAGAATCCCATTTTCCCGGCAACCACTTTCGGCTACCTTTTTTGTGTTCCAAAAGATGCGTATGCGTGTCCCCAAAAGATGCGTATGCGTGTCCCAAAAGATGCGTATGCGTGTCCCAAAAGATGTGTATGCGTGTCCCAAAAGACGTGCATGTGCTAAAAAAGTGTCTCAGAATGTTAAGTATAAGGTTGTTAAATTGTTTAAGGGTGTAACTCAGCGTGACACCCTTAACGCACAGCCCAATGCCGTGTATTTTAGAAGAGTGTATCGTTTGTCCGCGCCTCGACTACCTTTTTTTGTGTTCCAAAAGAGTGTATGCGTGTTCCAAAAGATGTGGATCCGTGTTCCAAAAGATGTGGATCCGTGTTCCAAAAGATGCAGATCCGCGTCCCCAAAGGTGTCGATCCGGATATCCCCCGTAGAATGTCGACAATAAGGTTAAATCTTTGTTAAGTATATGTGGAAACTATTTCAAAGAGTGTCTTAGAATGTCGACAATAAGGTTAAATCTTTGTTTAGGATGTTAGAGTGTACAGAATCCCATTTTCCCGGCCGGCTACCTTTTTTTGTGTTCCGAAAGATGTACATCCGTGTTCCGAAAGATGTGCATTGCGTGTCCCATAGGAGAGTGTATGGATTGTCCGCGCCTCGACAACCTAAAAGACACCTTAGAATGTTAACTATAAGGTTGTTAAGGATGTCTGCATGAGTCGTTTAAAAGACACTTCAGAATGTTGAGTATAAGGTTGTTAAATCGTTAAAGATATCTCGCATGCTGTTTAAAAGACACTTCAGAATGTTAAGGACATACTGCACGAGTCGTTTAAAAGACACTTCAGAATGTTGAGTATAAGGTTGTTATATTGTTAAGGATGTGTGTATGCTGCTTTAAAAGATACCTTAGAATGTTAAAGATAAGGTTGTTATATTGTTAAGGATGTATCATATGTTTCTTAAAAGATACCTTAGAATGTTAAAGATAAGGTTGTTAAATTGTTAAGGATGCTGCTTTAAAAGACACTTCAGAATGTTAAGTATAAGGTTGTTATATTGTTAAGGATGTGCTGTTTTCATTAAGAATGGGATTTACACAAACCTTATTCTGAGACATCTCTTAAAATAGTAGTCTTAACAATATAACAACCTTATCTTTAACATTCTGAAGTGTCTTTTAAATGACTCATACACACATCCTTAACAATATAACAACCTTATCTTTAACATTCTTAGGTGTCTTTTAAACAGCATACGAGACATCCTTAACAATATAACAACCTTATACTTAACATTCTGAGACCCTTTTAGAATGGGGTTTGCGCAAAGAGTCTCAAATCCCATTCTTATTTTTATTTATTATTATTAAGAATAATGAATTAAGGATATTTAATAATAATAAATAAAAATAAGAACCCCTTTTAAAGGGCACTTGCAGAATTTAATAATAATAAATGAAAATGGGAACCCCTTTTAAAGGTATATGCTAGCCTACGCAGCCGGGGTCTCTATTATTCTTGTTGTTTTGTTATTGTTAATCCCTAACAAACAACAAGAAAAATAAAGTCGTATTTTCGAACTCTTTGCACAAACCAAGACATCTATCGACATCCCTAGAAATATGGATCTACATCCCTAGAAATATGGATCTACATCTTTTGGAATATGGATCTACGTCTTTCGGCTACTCCATCTCCGGAATTCGAGAGCTTGGTTTTTTTGGTGGCTCTGGAATATATTTGTATACAACTTTGGGTTCTTGTCTGGCGGCCCAAACAAGCGCTCCAATACCCAAGACGGCAAATAGCACATTCCCAGCTATTTGCCAGTCTATTTTCGTGGATATCTCCTCTACTTCTTCGGACAAATCCTCTGCCTCGCTGGATAGGCTTTCCAAATCGCCGGTTGGCAGCTGTTTCTCCAGATCGCCTATTCGCTCCAGCAATTCTTCCTTTGCTTTCCGTAGGTCGTCGAGGACAATAGCAAAAGAATCCTGCACTTCCAGGAAATGTTTCTGCAGATCCGTGGTTGGTGGCTTCTCGGGTATTGCAACCTCTACGCCATTTTCTTTTTCTATCCTGCGTATTTTGGGTATTCCTATACCGTACTTTTTGGCTACCTTCTGCAGCCCCATACCATTCTTTCGGTCTTCCAACAATTCGGCAATCTCCTCTTCGGATAGTATCTTTGGCGTGGCCATATATATCTGTGGACACATGTTTTTTGTGTCTAGACACCTATGGATCCATAGGGTATTCCATGGACAAACACTATGGATCCATATGGTAGATACCTGTTTGTCCACAGATATAGCATGTATTTGTACATAGCTACGGGTATAGCTGCATACATGCTGGGAAAACAGCGGACAATACAAATACTTTTGGAAATCTTGGAAGGTCTCTACCGAGCGCAAAAGACAATACGAGGAATTCGCCTACCGGGCTACGTAGCAACTTTGGCACAGCTACCGCGACGTCGATAGGGGAACGACTCGTTACCCTTGCAAAGGGTGCGGATTCTGGTGGATAAAAAATACTACCTGGCAGGAGTAGAAAAGGGCGTCATTCTGGCGGACACCCTTGCTACCAGCGCAGAGGACACAAAAAAATACTACTTTGTGCCTACGAGGAATGCCTGTGTGGGAGTAGAAAGGTAGCCGAAAATGGTTGCCGGGAAAATGGGATTCTGTACACTCTACTAAAGGCAAAGTCGGCGTCTAAGCGGTCCAGCACCTGAGTTCTGAGCTTGCGCACAGTTTTATTTCTAATGCTTTTGATGGTATCCATCTATATATAAAGGATATTTTAACCTCCGTTTACGGTACCCAACACAGCAGCAGTAAGGACTTGTCGCGCGGGAAATCCCGTAAATCTGCTGTACCCGCGTTCGGAATTCCGCGGGTTAAACCCGCAAATATACGGCATCGATCGCGAGTCCCCCTTACTGCGTTTGCGGTACCCAACACAGCAGCAGTAAGGACTTATCGCGCGGCTGTACCCGGATCGCGCAAGACCCCCTGTAGGGCCTCGTCAAACCCGAAAAAGCCCAGGGGGGGCCGGGGGTCTATTTTGCCTCTGTACCCGCTTCGCTAGTCCCCCTTACTGCTGCTATAGCACGTCATCTTTCTCAGGGAGGGTCTGCTTATGAGCTTTTTTACGGCAAATACAAATTGTTTACAGTTATCGTGGAACTTGAAATCTTCATTTTGTGAAAGTTGAATATCTCTAGCCATTGCTGTACGTGTTCCTTCTCCGTTGATTGTGGCGAGGGAAGAAGAATACCAGCATTGCTCGTGACCGAAGGAAAAGAGTATATGCGGAAGTAAGGGAATCTTGACCTTCTTGGAAAATGTTAGACTCTTCCACAGTCTCTCGCTCGTCCGTTCCGTCTCCACGCTTAGAGACTGTAACGGTACAATGACCGAAAGGACTTATGGGTCCCGAAAACTTGGACCCAGCGTGCTTTGGGAACCAAAATACTCGTCCACAGTCTCTCTCGTTTTCGCCGCCATCTTGAAAATATTGAAACGAGAGAGACTGTGGAAGTAAGAACTAAGAAGTGAGTAGTGAGGGGAGAACTCAGCTAAAATCCACCAAATCGTCCTGAAATCGCCACCAAACAACAATAAAAACATAAGGAACACCACATGAAGGTTTGGATTTATTTTCTTTATTTTTCACAGAGTTATAAGCTAGAGAGTAATTTCCCATACATTGCCTTATGAACCGTCCTGTTATATGAGATTGGGCTTCCTGTGCTTCTTTAACGGCCGTTCCGTACTTGACTCTGTTCGTACCATACCAACAACAAGGCGACCGCGCGATGCTCCTTACGTCAGTAATATTCAACCGTCCAGAGTTAATATGGTTAATCAAATTCACCCATATAGACTCTAATGGTTCATTTTAATCACAGGTAGCCCAAGCTTGGTTTCTGTGGTGTCCTGTTATAAGGAAATGTATGGAGATTCATCAAAAATTTCAATAAAATCATTGAAACGTGAAATAAAGCCTCGAAATTTTACCCGATCACTGAGAAATAGCCCCTCTTTCGCTCTGCGTGGTTATTTTTTGAATTTAGCCCGTTTCAAGGATTTTTTCCTCCACCAGTAAGAAATACTGACTATGTTTCACTTCCGGAAAGCTGCGCATGCGCCAAAAATGGATTATGCCCTCGTTTTTCGCCGCAGGCCGAAAGAAACGCAGGCTCTGGGAACGAGATTGATGAAAATCATGCTTTCAAACCTGCTTTCAAACAGAGTTCTGTGTTTACTTCCGTTCAACATAAGAATTAGAAATCGGGAACATATTTTTTTATTTTTGGCAAGTCTTTTAACGCATACGCTCTTATACCGGAAGTCCAAGAAATCCTGGTCTCAAAAAATGGATTATGCCAGAGCCCTCGTTCTTCGCCGCAGGCCAGAAGAAACGCAGGCTCTGGGTACGAGATTGAAGATTAGCCTGCGATTTAGGCATGCGCAGTTGAAACTTCCGGTCTGAGATTCATGGACCGGATACCGGATGCTACTGTAATAGCGCAGCGCAGCCGTGACGTCATAAAGAAACAAACAAACTTACAAGTTTACTTTCAACAGATAATTTTCACATCCGATCGCAGTTGATCTTACATGACGAGCTGGAGAGACCATTTTACGGTAAACAGCATGTAGTCTTGGTTGCTACAGATAATAGTTAATCCGATTTCTGTGATGTCAAGATGACGAATGCCAGGCAAAAACATCAAGCATCTGTAAATATGCCTACACTCGATTTATTTAGAGTTATAAACCAAGTCGTTCGCACAAATAGGTCGCTCGGCTATGAAAGTCCCAATAAGACACCCAAAACAATATACTTGTCATATAATCACTTATTACCTGTAGCATTAAAAATGCCAATGAAACAATTTGATTGAAATAAACATTTATGAAAATATATACCTTTAACACGCTCCCAAAAGAACAACACCAGCAACACAAGCTAAGAACAGACGTATTATGTACAAAACAGAAACAGAGTCACATCTATCACAAAACACAGTGATCTAAGTAAGCATACAAATTATACAGGTATACGAGTACCTAAGTACAAATGTGCCTACAGATCTAATACATAACACGGACAGCGATCTAAGTAAGGATGCGAATTATACAGGTATACGAGTACCTAAGTATAAATGCGCCTACAGATCTATCACAAAACACAGTGATCTAAGTAAGCATGCAAATCATACAGGTATACGAGTACCTAAGTATAAATGCGCCTACAGATCTATCACAAAACACAGTGATCTAAGTAAGCATGCAAATTATACAGGTATACAAGTACCTAAGTATAAATGCGCCTACAGATCTATCACAAAACACAGTGATCTAAGTAAGCATGCAAATTATACAGGTATACAAGTACCTAAGCATAAATGCTGCCTACAGATCTATCACAAAACACAGTGATCTAAGTAAGCATGCAAATTATACAGGTATACAAGTACCTAAGTATAAATGCGCCTACAGATCTATCACAAAACACAGTGATCTAAGTAAGCATGCAAATTATACAGGTATACAAGTACCTAAGCATAAATGCTGCCTACAGATCTATCACAAAACACAGTGATCTAAGTAAGCATGCAAATTATACAGGTATACAAGTACCTAAGCATAAATGCTGCCTACAGATCTAATACAAAGACAATAAAAGCACATCACATACATAAAATAACAGCAAAAGGGTTAGATAGGCAGTGATAATGTGTAAGAAAAACCTGAAATCCTTTGATCTTGGACAATAAGTTCATCGGAACGTTCTCAGTGACCCTTTCAAATAAAGCGCCACAGTAGAGTCACATGATATCTTATAACGACGTAAATATTGTTTCAGTGATGTAATGTGCCGTCCATTGATAGTGGCATGCTATGTGCTCATGCTGTGTTAATCCGTACGATGACATGCATTACGCAAGTATTCCCTATGCAATGAATAGAAATGAAATCTGAGACGAGCACTTTGAAAGTCACTATCCTTCTAAAACGAGATTGTGTGGCTTTCTTCCTGTAAATTCGCGAACTCGACTCGAAGTATTAACGTAAAGCTTATAGCTTTTTGTCTCTATTATTAGTTTATAGGTTTTTTTATAGGTTTAAATATCGACTCTACTATGCAAAGTGGTTCTCAGTAAGGTGGTTCTCAAAACTGCGCAAGCTCCCCGCGTTATAACTCAGGGTTTTTCCTTTTTTTTTGAAAAGGCAAACCAAGCTCTGAACCAGGATAAACCGGTAACGTCTATAAAATCCCCAAACTTTGCTGTCCTCAAAATTAGCTAGTCGCGCAAATCTTGACCTCTTGTTTGTCATTGGTAGTTGTTAAAAGCAAATATTTTGAGTTTTGGCTTGATAATAGAAAACGAGAGGAGCATCTTATCAGATATTTCCATAAACTTTACACCAACAATTAGAAGCAAAAATAGACTATGTGAAAAGCGATCGAATTAGAAGTGTGTTGAGAATGATTCGAAATTCAAAAAAGTTTTTGTAGTGTCCACACACCGTGAGCCATGCAGAGTAAAATATTTCAATCTATGGCATAGCTAGACTCTTTCCAGTCGCACCCAATACGAAAAGATACTAGATCTCTCGTATACATTAAGACATAAAATCAAAATTTGGTTCCAATAAAACTGAATAAAAGGTTTGAGACTGGTGATGAAGATGAAGATGGAGACACGTGTTGGAATCTCCTAAACCGGCGATTATTCATTCCATGTAGTTGGTGGACATGATTTTTAAAGAGCTGACTCTATTCGAATTTCTACTTTCCTTATAATTTAGGTATGGACCCGCAAAATCAAGAATAAAACATCGTTTTGATTATACTTACATCAAATCGGTTCTTCTCTAAGTTAGTGAATATAACTTCTTTGACCTTCCTGGTATTTAAGCCCAACTGATACGCTCCGCTGCATAAAAGCAGTCCCTATCAACCTTGGAGTCGTAGGTAACGGTAAACCCCGCACTTTCGAGTCGTTTACTCAGGATTTCCATACTAACACAGAGAACTACTAAGAAATAGTGAAACAAGATTTCTCGCAACGATAAAAAACATAGAACGAGGAGAAACACGATGCCGAAAACGCGAATTTGCTGTCCATCAACTTCACACGTTTGCAGCGGCTTGTCGCTCCAGTTTCTAGGTAACATCTTGATAAAGTCCATTGAAGACTCCTCGTTGAAGCGAGACAAAGTAGAAGACTAGTTGTTTTTTTTTTTCTTTTTCTTTTTTTTTCCCCGCCAAATTTATGTTTGAACAGTAAGGCCAATATAAATGAAATGTAAGAAAGTGCTAAAAGGTTTTCCAGGCCACCAATTTTGGTGTATTTTTATAACACTGTCACGCAAATCAGACACAGACTACCTTGCACAACCCACAATTACACCGAATTTATAGGAACAAAGCCACACGATTTCGTTTTGGAAGTATAGTGATAAATTTAAATTTATAAATGATAAATTTTGAAAAAAATTGGAACCCACGACTTCGTACCCACGACCCACGACCCACGACCATTAGGCAAACTCGCTTCACGCCGGTAACTAAGCCGTGTAGCTCGTCATGTACATGGGTTATTATTGTAACTTTAAGTAAAAATAATAAAATCGGTTCGTATAATCCTCGTAGCGGTTAAACAGAATGCAATGTTTGTCCGAATCTTTAAGCTATTTTTAGAATCAGCGCGCTGCGCTATTCGATCGACTCCTAAATTGAGCTTGGGATACCTGTGTTACAGCCACAGCCTCTCGTGTGGCGGTGCTGACCAAGAGGCACGTGGGCTCTGGGTAAGAGATTGACATTTTCCTAGACTCTTCCACAGTCTCTCGCTCGTCCGTACCGTCTCCACGCTTAGAGACTGTAACGGTACAAAGACCGAAATGACTTATGGGTCCCGTTAAAGAAGCACAGGAAGCCCAATCTCATATAACAGGACGGTTCATAAGGCAATGTATGGGAAATTACTCTCTAGCTTATAACTCTGTGAAAAATAAAGAAAATAAATCCAAACCTTCATGTGGTGTTCCTTATGTTTTTATTGTTGTTTGGTGGCGATTTCAGGACGATTTGGTGGATTTTAGCTGAGTTCTCCCCTCACTACTAAGAAGTGAGTAGTGAGGGGAGAACTCAGCTAAAATCCACCAAATCGTCCTGAAATCGCCACCAAACAACAATAAAAACATAAGGAACACCACATGAAGGTTTGGATTTATTTTCTTTATTTTTCACAGAGTTATAAGCTAGAGAGTAATTTCCCATACATTGCCTTATGAACCGTCCTGTTATATGAGATTGGGCTTCCTGTGAAAGAAGTAACGCTCATCGGCTATTCAAACCGTTTGACCTTTGGAATGAAAACGTCTGCATTACAACAGCGAAAGAAGGAACATGGACACAAGATAAGTAAACAAGTATAACGTTAATTTAATTCAAATAATCGAAAGGAAAAAAAAACCTATAGAAATCCAACCACATTCGGTGTCCTAGTGCCCTTGCTCTAACTATTCAGCATAGTATTACGTAGAAATCTGACGTCGAAGCATCCTGGCCATATTCTTGTACATGCGCAGTCAATGTCACAGAGTGTCAAGTTCTATTTCAAAACAATATCTTACTTGTATTCGATACACGTGTTTAGACATGTATTTTGACTTGTATTTCGCCTCATATCAGTGCCTTCGGAACCAAAAAAACTCTCAGTCTCTCTCGTCACAGGTCTTCTGCTTACTTGAGCAGAACATTCCTTTCCAATTGTTACTATGGGCCAATCGAAATCGGCTCGTTTGTCGAGGAGCCAACTAAAATCCTCAATAGAATTTCGCGCCAAAACCAAATGATTGCCGCATGCTGTCAAATTTTGTGTTGGAATATATTAGCTAAGGTGACAAAGAAGATCTGTAAAAGAAAACTTTACAAGAAACAACGCACTGATTTCTTTGTGGTTTCGAACCACCAAGCAACGAAAGAGTGAATGTTTTTGGAAATATTTCATTTGACATTCCGGCCTTGGAAAACCACAGGCAAGCCCAAACAATGTATCCGTTGTGCTGTCTTATGCTGAAAAAATCATACCTTGATCTTAACTTGTTCTTAGTGGCTTTTAACTTCTTCTAACTATCAATATGGCCACCAGACGTACTCAGAATTACTAAGATTGTGTGTATAGTGCCATGTCATACATCTTCAGTACAACATCCTTTCTATCTATTTTAAATAGAATATCTACAAACTCATCTACTTTTTTTGCTTGGCTGATCATCACTTTGAAAACATCCTCCATAGGGTTTTCTTTTGCTAAATTCTCTCTCTGATAGTATTTCAAGCCAATTTCCTCAGCTACCTTGCGATAGTCATAGGCTTTTAGCCTTTGTATAGGGTTAAGCATTAGACATACTTCATGTGTGACGTCATGGGGCATATCTTCAACTTTGGGACCATATGTCTTATGAATCAGTTCTTTTTTCTCTGTTTTTGCCCTTTCTTCTTCAGGATTCATAGGACGGCTTGTATGCCTTCCTGATACTAGTACTAACTTTGAGCCAATTGGTCCATCTTCAGACTCCTGAGAGTTGTCCGTTCTTCCTTCAATCCTTCCAGAGGTAGGCTGCTGTAGAGGAGGGTTGTCCCTTTCTTCTTCAATCCTTCCAGAAGGAGACTGTTCTAGAGTAGGGTTGTCCGTTCTTCCTTCAATCCTTCCAGAAGGAGGATGCTGTAGAGGAGGGTTGCCCCTTTCTTCTTCAATCCTTCCAGCAGGAGACTGTTCTAGAGTAGGAATGTCCATTCTTCCTTCAATCCTTCCAGATGGAGGATGCTGTAGAGGAGGGTTGTCCCTTTCTTCTTCAATCCTTCCAGAGGAAGGCTGGTCTGGAGGAGGGTTGTCCGTCCCTCTTGCAGGTTCAGCAATTTCTTCTAGTCCTGTTCCAAAACATCATTAATTTATTCATACTTGAATGTAAATTAACATGAAATTTATCAATTTATAATTAATTCATTCATCCATCCGCACATCCATTCGTCAATTATTGTTTGATTGTACTGAAACTGTCCTTTCTTTCTTTTAATGAATGAATGAATGAAGGAATGAATGAATGTATGAATGAATGAATGAATGCATGAATAAATGAATGAATAAATGGATAGATGAATAATTAAATGAATGAATGTATGAATGAATCGATGGATGAATGAATGGATGAATGACATTACATTTATGGAGGGAGTGAATAAACAGGGGCGGATCCAGGAATTTTAGAAGGGGAGTGATGATTACAAATTTACCAGGAATTCGAGGTAAAGGAGAGTGACTGTTACTAACAATAATACTGAGAAATTTGAGCAAAAGGGGGGTGACTAGTCACCCCTTATACCACTCCTTGATCCCCCTGATAAATTTTAGTATTTCTGTTTTGAAGGAGGCAGAAATGGCTAAAAAATGACAGGGAAGAGGGAGAAACAATGCAAAAATATACGGAGAAGGGAGAGTCGGCACAAAGATCAGAGAAAAGGGATAAGATCACTATTATTCAAATTAGCAGTAAATTTGTTTGAAGAGGAAGAAATGGTCAAAAAAATTGGGAAGGGAAAGAGATGGCATAAAAAATAGAAAGGGGAATATTAAAGCCCGGGGGGTACTCCCCTATATTTGCTATACGGGTATGTGCCACCCTATAGGGTATGGTTTTTCGGCTTTTGGGTCTGGGGTAGGGTATCATTTTTTGACATTTTGTCTGGGATAGGGTATCATTTTAGTCTGGGTTAGGGTCAACGATTTGGTCATTTTTGTCTGGCGAATAGGCTACGCTTTCTGCCGGCACAAAAACAATAAAAACGTTAGTAAATATTGATTGCAATCTGTTGAAAAACCGTCTTTTCCGTCTTTTAGGCTGGGATAGGGTGTACAATTCTTAGTTTTAGTCTGGGGTAGGGTATGTAAAATCAAAATTTTAGGTCTGGGATAGGGTCAGGGTTTTGAGGTCCTGGTGGCACACCCCTACCCAAGTTGGGGTGGTAGTACCCCCCCCCCCCCGGGTATTAAAATGACTGTTTCTCTCTGCTCTATTATATACTAATGATTCATAAAAATACTTAGTAATGTGATTTGATTTACTTATTTACTTTACCTTTTAAAAGGAAACAATACTTTTTAATTCTGCCGTTCTCCTTCTTGTAGCATCCAATCACATAGCTTTCATAGATTGATGGACGAATCAGTAGAACACCCTGCTTTTCCAGCTTGTTAAATTCCTTGTCAAACCGACAATATTTGAATGAAGTCTCGTCTTTTTTGAATCCACAAAAGGAATTCTCCCTAGGTGAAATTTGGCTTGAATTGTTGTGTAAGAGGAGGTCTGAGCTCCATTTTTTTAAAAAAGAAGACTTTTGGAAATGTTTAAATTCTGGACAAGGAATGACAAAATAGTTATCACTGTGATAATTTTCAAAAATCGTTTTACTGTTATCCTCATCTACCAAAAACTCTTTTCCTCGTACCTTTTTATAACGGTGAAGTTTCACCTCAATTTTCGTACTGTTTTCATTCACTTCTCTTCTACATGAGTGGAACCAAGGCACAAAAATGAAATACTCCATTTCAATATTTGTTTCCACTTTAAGAATATTTCTGAGGCTTTCATCTTTCTTTGACAGATGTATAACACAACCCACCAGCTCTACTTTTTTGTTGGTACTTCCATCTATCAGTCCAACTTTGGCTATTCCTTGGGTATCATCTGGTTGATTTCCAGCTATAGTTTTTTCATACCTCGCCATATTGAATGAATAGATCTTCTGATGGGTATATGCAAATAAGAATACGAATAATTTTACATTGAGGTAATAACATTCTACAGAGTTTATTACAGATCAAAGGCAGATTATGGGATGGTTTGAGCCTGCAATTCAACCAGCCAGGCTTCCCCATTCGACCTCTTTACCTTGGGTGTAATCTTTTATAATACATTTCCCATCTCAGTCCAGGTAACATTCTCTAGATTATCACTACTTTGTTTAATGGTTGCACATGAGAAGGCACATAAATAAATATACAGTCAATGTCATTAACGTTGTCACCGTATAAAGACATTTATTTACACATTCACACATTTACACATTTAGACTAAAAGATATATCAAGTGTTTTATTCTGTATTAAAAATAATGTGATATCCCCTTCCCTACCTCCATATTTTTCTAAAAGTAGGGGGGAAGGGACAGCCCTCACCTTTTGCTATTACTAATGACCCTCCCATCTGAATCCCAACCACCCCCCCCCCCCCCCCCCCCCCCCACCATATAAAGAACGTACTCTTCCCTAACAAGCTTTCCTAAAAAATGTACCACCATTTAAAAAAAATTGCTGACTTGTTCTCATCTTTAAAAAAATCTAAAAATCTAAGAGTCAACTCTCAACTTTTAGTATATTATTAAATGCATAATTTATCATTCCCCACCTTGTAACTTTAGTAGTATAGGGGATGGGGGTTCCAGCGCAACGACCACCGGAGGATTACCCGTCTAAAGTGAATTCCTCGATTCGTGCCGCGATTACCCGCATCCCGTGTTTATGTAGTTAAATATGTTAGTCTATATATGGAGTGCGAAGAATGTAAGAGAACTTTTAAGAAAGAAGTGGACTTGAAGAAGCATTTGAAGATGAAGACGAAATGTATGAGCAGCTATGATTGTGGATGTGGTAAGAAGTTTGAGACTAAGGTTAAATTGTTTTGGCATTGTCAGGATTGTGAGTATGACTACGACGATCTGAAAAGGGTCTGGAATTAGGTATAAGATATTTCCTATTATATAGATGGAATCCCAAAGCAATTTCGAAACGGTGTCAATGCCTGGTAACGGTGAGATTGACGTTAGACAGTTTTGGCGTCAGACAGAAAGGAAGGTCAAGAGAACGCTTCGAAAAGGTATAGAAGAATTAGGAGCCCTGAAAGCGAGTATAATGGTAGAAGTAAGTTTGTCAAAAGATGAGGTAACGACGACAGCAATGCTGCGATCAAAGTCACTGGTTATATTAGAGTCCACGAATCTGGATAGGTCACTCAGCGAAGCCTTAGAAGCAATAATGGAGTCGCTGTCTAACTACACGAAAGAAGGATCAGGTTGGACAGTGGAGGAGGTAGAAGGTATGGAGGTTAGCATGGCAAGGTACGTGCCAATATGAGGAGGAAGTTACGTGCCCCTGCCGGTGTGGGTAGAAAGGAAGAAGGCAATCGTTAACGTAAAGAATGACGACAACCGTTGCTTTATGTGGGCAATACGATCCGCACTGTATCCAGTAGATAAGGATCCATGTAGGCCAAGCAAGTACCCAACAGACGATTTGGAGTGGGACGGCGTGGAGTTCCCAATGCAGCTGACAGACATACCGATATTCGAGCAGGAAAATGACCTAGCCATTAACGTTTATGGAGTCAGAGACCAAACGATAGTACCACTAGTGTTGTCAAAGAGTAAAGGAGAACGAATACACCTTTTCTACCACGGCGGACATTATTCGTGGGTTAAACATATTAGCAGACTGTTTTACAGACACACCAAGCACAAAGGTAAGAAATACTTCTGCGATTGCTGCTTATTATCGTTTACCAGCGTTAAAGCTCTAAAGGATCACGACGAAGTATGTCGCGGAGTCGAAGAAGTGGCGCAACGGATCCAGATGCCCACAGATAAGAACCTAGCGTACTCAGACCATCAAAAGCAGATGCAGGTGCCTTACGTGATATATGCAGACTTTGAAGCGTTGATAACTAAGGAAGAGCAGAAAAGTGGTGCCACGAATAAGGTGGGATTACACGAGATCTGCTCCTTTGGTTACATAGTAGTCAGTTCAGATGGTAAGGCCGACCCTCCTGTAATTTACCGAGGTAAGAACGCAGCTAATGAGTTTCTAGAAGCATTGCGAGAAGAGGAGGAAGAGATAAGAGAACAATTAAGACGTCCAAAGAAGATGGTATTTACCAAAGAGAACCAGGAGGCTTTTACCAAGGCAAAGAAATGCCACATTTGCCAACATACGCTTCTCCAGTTTGGAAGACGAGCCAAGAAAGCATGGGACGAAGATGGAAAGTATCTAGGAGAAGCTCATTTTAAATGTGGTAGGTATGCAAGGAAGGGGGAAAAGCCCGACAAGCCTTCCACCCACTGCATTCATTGTCATAAAGCATTCGTTGAGGATTTCTATGTAGATAAGGTTAGAGATCACTGCCACATCACGGGTAAATACAGAGGAGCGGCTCATTGGAAATGCAATATAAACTTCAAAGTAGATCCAGAAATGGAAATACCCGTATTCTTTCACAATTTAAGGGGTTACGACAGTCACTTACTTTTACAAGGAACAGACGGCTCCGAAGTAAAGTGCATACCCAACAACAAAGAAAGGTACATGTCCGTAACTGTAGGCAAGCTAAAGTTCTTAGATTCGCAGCAGTTTATGGCGGACTCCTTAGCAAACTTGGTTAAATACAACACGGAGTTCCCCATTTCCAGTCAATACGGCGCGGAAAGGAAAGGAGTCTACCCATACGAATACATGGATTCCTGGGAGCGATTCGAAGAACCCCTACCGCCCAAAGAGAGATTCTACAGCACCCTAAACGAGTCTGGTATAAAAGACGAAGAGTACCAGCATGCGTTAGATGTGTGGGAAAAGTACTCCTGTGAGAATATGGGGGACTACCACGACATCTACCTAAGATCGGACGTTGTACTACTAGCGGACGTCTTCCAAAGCTTCAGAAAGATGGCTATGGAATACTACGGGTTGGATCCAGCGAACTTTTACACAGCACCCGGACTCTCCTGGAGTGCGCTCTTAAAGAAGACAAACGCGCAACTGGATCTCCTAACAGAATACGACATGTACCGCTTTATGGAAGACGGTATCCGCGGAGGCGTTTGCGGACCCAGCAGACGTTACGCCCGCGCAAACAATCCCCTGGTAGAGCACGACCCGGAGAAGCCAACCACATACATCTTCTACTTAGACGCAAACAACCTCTACGGTTGGGCAATGTCGCAGTACTTACCTGTACGCGACTTCGAATGGGACAACATAAAGCCCATAGAGTTTTACCTAAACGTAGGTAAAGAAGACGACAAAGGTTACGTGCTGGAGGTTGATTTGGAATACCCAGAGCACTTGCACGACGCGCATGATGAGTTCCCATTAGCACCAGAAGCAATAGAGATACCATTTAAGCAGCTGAGTCCGCTGCAAAAGCAAATGTGTCCCGGATACAAGCCATACAGGAAGCTAACGATGAACCTGATGGACAAGAAGAAGTACGTGGTGCATTACCGCAACCTGCAGTTCTATGTGCGCCACGGCTTACGCGTGAAGAAGATCCACCGCGTTTTGAAGTTCACGCAGGAACCATGGATGCGCTCCTACATTGACTTTAACACACAAAAGCGTACGCAGGCAAAGAATGACTTCGAAAAGAACCTGTTTAAACTAATGAACAATAGCGTATTTGGTAAGACAATGGAGAACATCCGCAAGCGCGTAAGCATAAAGATAGCCAGCACCAGAGAGGAAGCAGAAGCATACGTGTCACAGCCTGGATTCGTTAGATACGTAGAAATGTTAAACTTCTACGTGATTCACATGAAGAAAGCGAATCTATTCCTGAATAAACCCGTATACACGGGGTTTACAGTGTTAGACCTATCAAAGCTACTCATGTATGAGTTTTACTACGACAAGCTAAAACCGAAATACGGTGATAAGTGCCGCCTCTTATATACCGACACCGATTCCTTGATACTAGAGGTGCAGACGGAAGACATTTACGAAGACTGTGTTCCCGACATCGATGAATACGACACTAGCGATTACCCACGCGACCACTTTCTTTACTCCCCTAAAAACAAGAAAGTAATCGGGAAAATGAAGGATGAGATGAAAGGAAAACCCATTGTGGAATACGTGGGCCTGAAACCCAAGATGTACAGCGTACTAAAGCTGGACGGTGTAGAAAAGAAAGCTAAAGGCGTAAAAAAATACGTGGTTAAGAAGGACATAACCCACGATTCCTACTTAAAGGTCCTGCGTACGCGTAAGGAACAGCGACATAAAATGAACAGCCTGCGCAGCTACGGACATCAAATACACAACGTTACACAGGAGAAGGTGTCACTGTCTGCATTTGACGGTAAGAGGTGGATGTGTGATGATGGTATCCATACGATAGCATTCGGACATCACACGATAAGCAGTTCTTCTTTGACGAACCCACGAGTGGGACCATCATGAAGATAATACAAGATGGGCTGACCCTTCTTAGCTAGCGCACTTCGGATCTGGTAAGTTTCCAAAGACCAATTAGGATCCGTAGCTCTTTTGGATCCTCCTTCTAATTCACCCGGCTCATAGAGATATCGAACCGTGACATCACCTTATCTCTTTTCCTGGGGGAAGACCGCCCTCGAACTTCTGACGAAGGACTTGTGTTCCACGTGTTTCTTTTTTATGGCATCCTTGGGTTTCATTCCCGTAGCCCTGGCCGCCTCGTTGTTCAAAGCCGCGACGACCTGGGGGAGCCTCTGAGTCCATTCCCTGTTGCGTTTGGAGGGATCTTCCAGCTCCTTCCAATACTGGTACCCAAAGAGGCGCTCGGCCAGGGTCTTATTGAATCTTTCAACAATGCTCTGACCCCTGTGGTACTCTGCCTCGGCTCTCCTAATTTTAGTGCTGTGGTCTTTCAGGGTCTTAGTTACCACGCCCATGAACTCTGTCCCCGCATCCACTTGCAGCAGCTTAGGCCATTTCAAAACGCGCTTATAAATCCTACCTAGGGCTTCTGCGACTTCCCCAGAATCCTTGCTGGTTATGGGTTCGGCGTCCTTATATCTGCTTGCGATATCAACTACGGTCAAAGCGTACCTATAGGTCTTTTTTCTCACCTTATCGTGCGGCAAGAAAAGCAAATCCGCCTGATGAACTTCATTGGGGGCATTTACGGTGAAGCTGGGCCTGGGAATGTACTTAGGCACGGGAAGATAGACCTGCCAGAGGGTTTGTTTTTTTAACCAGTTCTTAGCCGTTTCTTCTGATACCCTGGCCGCGGTCGCAAGTTTCTTGATAGCTGACGCTCCTCTCCAATAGCCCTCAGGCCCGTAGTAAATCCTTTTGAGTTTGTCCTCTACGCGGCCCATTATATGAATTCCAAAACAAGATTGATCTTTTGCCCGTTGAAATCCACCGTCTTTCCGTCCACTTTAATGGTGATGTTTATGCTTTATACCAAATTAGACAAGTCATAGCTTAAAGAAATGGGAGTGTATTCTACCAGGTCAAATGGATTACCTTTGGGCAGAAACTTGGACATGAGAGAAGACTTTTCTCCATTGTTGTAACTATGGACCAAGTCGCAATAGACTTCGTAAGAGGATGCGACTTTCCATTTCACAGGTATGGCTGTGTCGGTAATTGTCTTGCCCGAGGCACATAATAAAGATCCCAATGGGTCAAACTTTCCAAAAGTTACTGAATAGTTTGGCATATTATGTTTGAGGGTCATTTCGTGTGGTAATCCCATGGTGAGAGTATAACCGCGCTTGGCGAGCTCCTTAGCAAGGGTGATTGGCGTGTAATGTCCATCGGGTAGCATTTCACCTTGATATTTGTTAGGCGCCTTAAGTACGGTGACCAAGGCATTGACTAAATTATACCAAGAATTGTACAAAGAGCAACTAACCAGCCGAACCTTATGGGCTTTGATGGGGGGATTCAAATAAGTTGTAAAGTTATTTTTATCGCTTTCCAAAAAGACGATCATATATTTCAGGAAACACAGTTCCCCTCTAGTGATCTGAGCGCAGCTCAGAGCAGATACGCCAAAGCTACGCCTCCCGCCAGCCCTGCGACTCCTACAAAGACCAGCTCATTGTCTTTTTGTTTCTTAGAAGGCTGATAGTAATTCTTAAACTGAGGCTTTCTCAACCCCGTCGATGCCGCGGGGTGTGCTTGCGCATAGAGCTTAAAGGCGTAGTCGGTATTTTCGAAGTTCTTATCCGCCTGCATCTTGTCTTCGTAATTCTTATCCAACCAATCCCTGTAAGCTTGTCTTTTTTCATTCCAAGCCGCCACGTCCCGCTGATATTTCTCCAGCGCTAAGTCGTGCCTTTTCCTTTCCGCGGCCAAATCTCCGCTTTTGTCGCCTCTAACTAATCTATCCAAATATTGACCGCCATAATTAGCTCCAGTGAATGCTAAAGCTGCAATAACTCCACCTACGACCGCGCTAGCCATTATATATTAGAAAATCACAGAGATTTTCACGAGTTACGTCGTTGGCAGGTACTTTTCCTTCCGTAGGTAATCCTTTACCATGATAGCCCCACCCACGGCAGCGGTCATTTTAGCAAAATTAGCGAAGCTTTTGCTTGGGTCTTCAGTAAAGTCTTCTTTGAGCACTTTCTTACCTACCCAACCAATACCCGCAACGATGGAAGTAATAATAGCTGCTTCTTCAACAGTTTTCAATAACGCGGTTGACATTATATTACAAAGCGAGAAGGTTATTACTTCATTTCAGGGATCTTACTTTTTCTAACAGCCGGTTCCACGGGTGCGTGCACGGGCGCGTGATATGTTGGCGGTTCTACCTTTTTCGTTGCCCGCCATTGTAAGTAAAGGCTGCCTGCAGCTACGATGACTCCCAACGCGCCAATGACGTACCCAGGATTGATAAAGGATTCCTCTTCTCTTTCCTCCACCTTTTCTCCTTTTTTGGCTTTGTTCTTTTTATTCATCTCCGCGAGCTTCTTTCCGGCAGCGACTCTGCCTGGAGATTTAGCCTTGGTAATCTTTTGCTCCTCTTGGGGCTGCTCTACCTTCGACTCTGGTTCACTCATTTATATCTAAGGACTTGAAGGACTTGATAAGTACTTGAGAATGACTTAAGTAAGTACTTAAGGACGACTTGACTAAGTACTTGAGGCGACCTGGGCAATTCCCGCGAATGACTTAACTAAGTACTTGAGGCGACTTGATCAGGTACCTCAGCAAGTGCCGCCTGGAAGACCTTTTCAACGTCCCTGTCCTTCTTAAAGTCCTTCCAAGAGGCCGTAAGTTCCTTCAAGTCGACGTGCTGAGCTACGTGAAGTGCCGCAGAGGCGACTGCCATTAACTTACCGCACTTCAAAGACAACCACCCGCAGGTTATCTTAAGTTCTTGGGCGATGACATAGTCCTCGCTTATGTCCTTCCGCAGTTGCTCCACGTCGTCTATGGGCAGCGCAAGTCCAAGCAATTTAGTTGCCAGCTTAATGGCGGAGTCTGCTACGGCGTCCGTGGTCTTACTTGCAAGGGCGGCCTCGTACCTCTTATGGAACTTTTTGACTTCCTCTTCTGACAACTTATTAACCTGCTCATGGGTAAGTTCCTTGCCTATCATTTCTTTACACTTCCCAGAAGACACAAGGATGTTGAGTTGTTCCTTAAGGTTACTTTCGTCTAACTGTGTGGGAACTTCATCTAAGAGCTGCTCAATCTCCATATACATTAGGAATCATAGATTCCAACCGTGTACGGAAATCTCAAAGAGAAGATCATCTTGGAATGTTGGTGCGTCTTTAAATGCCGCATGTATTCATGCCACTGTCCCTTGCTTATCTCGCCGCCGTAGTCGCTCAAGATGGTTTCCAGGTCTGACTTGCTCGGAGTATAAAATACGACAAGTGAACCTATGTTTTCCCTAAAAGGCTTGGAGACACTGGTAAGCTGCTGGGAAAGCAACCAAACGCTAATATTGTCGTGTCTGCCGCTGAAAGCGAGCTTCACTAATTCGGAGGTGCGTCTTTTTACGTCGTCCCCGCAGGCGATGTCATCCAATATGAGGAGTGTCTGCGTATCCTTAGGGAATTGCTTGTGCCAAAACTTAAGATGGCTGGATAACTCGTTAGGGTCTAAGATATCTACGAAGAAGTCGTCGTCTTTCACTCCTATGCCCGTCCAGGTGCGGTTATTCACGTAGGTGGGGCATAATAGCACTATGTAGTCGAAGCGGTATCTAAAGGGTCCTAATAGCTGCTCTACCACAAATTGGGTCTTTCCGCAGCCGGTGGGTCCTACTATCAGAGCGTTACAAGGCATGTGATCTGGTTTCATTTATATTTATATATGGAGCCAGTGGAAGCAGTGCAAAGAATTGTCGCCGACGCAAAAGATAAAAGAGACACCATAGAAATGCAAAGGGAGGAGATAGACCGGTTAAAAGAGCGCGTGCAGGAGTTGTACGATGAAAAAGTTCAGCAGTAGGCAAATGTTAAAATACCACGTCGAAAAGAAGGTTTGTCAAAAGAAAGCGCGCGAAAGGCGTTGCAAGGAGTGTAATCATCTGTTTAGCACTGCGCAGATGTTGGCTTACCACGTGGATAACCGCGTTTGTTTAAAGGACGTCTGCGAGCGCTGCGAGGAGGATAAAAAAGAAGATTGGCACGTACACCGGTGCCGCGGTAATTACGACTTAGGAGGCGTAGCTTGTTTAAAACATGGTGACGTCGCAGCTAGGTGTTGTCCGCGCGAGACTAAGCGGCTGTTAACGCAACGTAAAAAGGAAATCGATCAGCGCTTTGCGATGTTTGACCGCGCTGAAGGAGTGCGGTGGGAGGACGCAGAATATTGGGAAGCCGACTGCAAGCATTGCGGCTGTCCAAGGAAAGGCAACGATCATATTTGGCAGTGCTTGTATCCGCAGTCCAATCCCTGCGGCTTTAAAGAGTACTTAGATACGTTCCGCGGTTGGAGCGCTAAAAATGAGAAAGACAAGATCGCCCGTAAGGCTTGCGTAAAGAGTCTCAAATCTTGATCTTATATTTATTTATTATCATTAAGAATAATAAATAAGGACAGAAACCCCTTTTAAAGGAGGTCTGCAGGATTCAATAATAATAGATAAAGATAAGGACCCTTTTTTGATATATGCTAGCCTACCTAACCGCATTTCTTGGAGGATTCCTGATCGCCCTTTCAATATATGGACTGTATTACATGCGAACTACCAGCTGATTGCATTACGCCTGAAATCCCCAAGCCGCCCACTCCTGCACCGCGTAAAAAATACACCTGCCTTCATTGCGGCAGTGCATTTCTCAAAGAATCCTTTGTGGGGCATTGGTGCTCGGCTGACCCAAAGGCGCAGCGGACCCTATTAGACGTCCTTACGACTGCAGAGGACTCTCAGGCTCATACTTGACTACGTCGAATACCCATTTACCATCCTTTTTACCATGACTCATAACATGGGTAACGTCCTGCCCTTCGATGGCGTACCTTATTCTATCGGGCGCCCAAAGGGTGTATGTTCTTTTTTTATTCTTTAAGACCAAGCGCAGGCGGTCCAAGTCTTCAAAGACCACATAATTCTTTATCTCGTAAATCTCCCCCACCGCCAAATCGCGCCAGTGCGTTTGTATGAACTTTAACTCGGTGAATTTATCCTTGTCCATTATACCTATGGAATATCCTTAAATGCGTTGCCAGAGTCTGCGCGCTTTTAAAGCGCTTGCAGCAGCACCTACATGGCAGGCGAATTCCTCGCGCATACTCCGTGATCTCCCTGCAAATGACATCGTAGTCGTTGCCAATTATTACCTTATAGCCGTTTTCTTTGTACCTCTGTAAGAGTAGTCGTTGATCCTCAGATAATACCCCGTTGCCTTTAGGGGTCTTCAGCTCTACGCAGAAACCACGGTATCGCACGTGTGCATTAAGAATTAACAAGTCGGGTTGACCGCGTTGATATCCTTTCTGCCAGCACTTTATACGTTTGCCGTCCGAATCCTGCAGTTCGCCTAGACCAGGGGTCACGAGCATTTGGGGGTAAAACCTGCGGATGTAGTCCACTACCTTTTTATGCAGGTCGAATTCATTTTCGATCTTAAATACCAACTTGTTTGGACCGTCAAACCGCTTTTCTATTGCATATCGACCGTCCTTACGCAGCGCGGGTAGGACCTCTTCGAATACCCAATCCTGAAATGCTTCTGCCTTTGGCATCTTTGAACTACATATTAATCGATAAAACCCAGGTTCGGATATGAACACGGAATGTGGGTGAATAGTAGAAGGGATGCGATTCGCTACCCTTAACTCACTCAGCCTTTTCTTATGTTTTTCAGAGACGTGGTCACTAATAGCTTTTTTGGTGTTTTCGTATCCTAACGCAGACGCCACCTCCTTTGCTTTAAAGTAAGGCTTGTCGCCTTGCACTATGCATTGCAGTTTGGTTTCGTTGTTTTGAAATACGCGAAGCATATTATACGTAAGGAATATTTTAATAGGCAACGCTCTTTAGCTGATTCATTTCCACGCTCAGTTGCGCGTCAGACACCACGAAAACGTAGCAGTTTATTTTGTCGCCGTCGCTCGCACTGGCGTTCTTAGTGCGCTTGATCTCCAATGTTATGCCATCCTGCGTATTTACTAGACGTAAACCCTGACCATGTAGGTCTTCGTCGTTCGTTGTGCGCATGTCGATCCACAGCGCATATTTATCATTAAAGAATTCCTCGGGACTTACCTGGTCGCCAAACTTACGCTTTGCCTCCCTGTAGACGTCTGCGGGCTTTATTCCCTGGGAGTAAACCTTGTTTGGAACGCCGTTAACGCTTACCCCCACGTTAGTAATGTTGGGGTTATGGAAGGCCTCGGAGTCGCGCTTACCGGCTTCGTAGGGTTTGGCAAACACCAGCATTAACCCCGTGAGACTTCTTCGGGGGAGGTTAATGCTTTGGTTGATAACCTCATCCGTCTTATCCAAGAAGCTAAATGTCTTATACATCACTACGTGGTCGTAAAGGAATGCCTTCCCTGCACTGTATTCCATACCGGCGCTACGGGCCAGCTCTTCGCTGTACACGGTCTCGTACTGCAGCTCTAAGTTGGTAATAGAGTATGGGGTTGTTGTGGTAAGTGCAGTGCTTAGCCCACCAATGATGTTATTAGCATCTGCTAAAGTTACTTCAAACTGTAGCTCGGATAACTGTCTTGGGTAATACACACCGTGATTCGTAATCACTTCAAAGTCCAGTGGTATGACATACTTGCTACCATAGGCGGTCTTTATTCGCTTTGCGTCTGCTACTGCGGTTTCCCCACTGCCGTCAGTAGGTTGCGTTTTCGTAGGTGTGCGGACCTTACGTAGAATGACACTACCAATTCCTTGTTCTATCCTTTGCGCGCGGTCAAATGCTGTTAACCATAAGTCTTTGTAGGTGGTATACAGATCGTACCTATTTAAGTCCAGCAAGGATTCCCCGGCGAACTTTACGCGCATCTTAGAAACAATGTTGCGACCCACGTTGTTAACGATAATCCTTTCATCTGTGGGGCTTGACTGTACCGCTAGGTCGAACCTCAGCGCCAAGGTTCCGGGTACTAAGACTAGGTTATCCGTTAGACGGGGCACGCCTACGTACAAGGTTTCTCCTGGTTTTGCGCTGCTGGGCGTGAATGTGACCCGATGAAAGGTGCGTTCTGCTTTCAGCCCGCCAACCTGCTTAGGTAATACGTTGAGGTTTAACTTTGAGCTTATCATATATAATGGAAGTAGAAGGAACGGATTTTGATCCCCTTACCGAAGAAGGTCAAGTTGACATTAACGACGACGAATTCGACGCATGGACTAAAGGCGCGGAAACCGACCCCCTGGTTTACGACGCAGCCCTAGAAAACCAGTATGGTGCTAAATGGGAACGCTTCAAAGCTGCCTTAAGAGATAAGTGGATATCTAAGAAGCCTAATGAACCCATTCCCGAGTACTTGGAACTTCAAAACGCGGACCAGCCGGAGGAGGCAACCGCGCGGGAAACCGTAGAGTGGGCAAAGCAAGAGCTAGCGCAGCGCTATCCCCACCTCGATGCTGACGGCGTAAAACTTACAGAGCGCGGAAACAAAGTCCTCGTAAGCGTCAGAGACCTGAGGTATCCCGACAAAGACCGCTGGACGAAACCACAGCTCCTTTTCGACGAAAATGGCTCGGTCAAGGTTAACGTGGCAAGATTAAGGGGCTTCCAAGTGGCTACCCGAAGTGCGTTAGAAAGGTTGGAAAATTTGAATGAAAGGGTCGCACTAGAAAAACGCGCTATCGAACTGCAAAAAACGTTAAAAGAAAGGGAGGAAGAATACGCAAAGCAAACTCAGCTAATTGTCGATGCTGAAAAAAAGTTGGGTAACGAAAGAATGATGGAAATGAGAAACCAGTTGGATAAAGCCCTGCGCGATAGGGATAAAGCGCAAAGGGACCTGGAGGAGGCCAAAAGCTCTGGCGCCTCAGTGGAAGCGCTGCGGGAAACGCTGGAAGAAAGGGAGGAAGAATACATGAAGCAAAACCAACGACTCGCCGACGCACATAGAAGGGAGGTCGAATTTAAAAATCAAAAAATAGCTGAGTTGGTAGACCAAAGAACCCGAATTCGACGTGAAAGAAATCAGGCTCAAAGGGCTCTTAACCTCGCCCTGCAAGAGTTAGACTTAATTAGAGACGATACCGAAAACCTACAAACCACCATAGCTGGCTCTTTGGTGGAAAGGCGGCGGTTAATGGCTGAAATCAATACTAAGGAGGAACAAATCCGGCAAAGAGATCAGGCCATCGAAGACCTGGAGGGGCAAATAGAGCGGCAGCAAGAAGTAATCGAGGACCAAACTCGTACCGAGGAAGAAAGGGAAGCAGCTCAAAAGGAAGTAGATACGCTCGAAATACGCCTTGTGGAATTGCGGGCTCAAAAGGAAAACCTGGAAAAGGAGTTGGGGCTTACCACCTAGGAAAAGGTAAAAAGAGCCCTTTTGAAGTATGGCGTTCCGCTGGCATTTGCGGTCGCCATTTCGAGCGTAGTAGGCGTGATCCTATCCGCGCTTAAGGCTACGGGCGCAGGCGTAAAGAAATTAGGCAGTGGACTAACGGACTTGGGAAAAAAGATGGCAGCCGGTCTTCCTGGGCTGCTGGGTTCGGTCGTTTCCTTGGCACTTAAAACCGGCGGCGAACTGTTGAAGTTCGTGGGTAACAACATTTGGATCTTGGTCGTAGCTATTGGAGTGGTACTCCTGAAGAAGATGAAGGCTTAATCTTGTCCTTGTATGTTACTGGGGGCTTGTCGTCGTCAGGCGCCCGAGGCATCCTCGACTGGGGATAAGTAAAGATAGTATTCGCGCCGCCTTGATAATTTGGTATCAGGGGTAGGGCAGTCATAGTAGAAATGGGTTTATGGCACCAAGCAGCATCAGCGGAAGCAGCGCCTTGACCATTTATTCGAAAGTAGGCAACGTCGTTGGGAAGAACCTGAAGCTTCGCATATTGACAATTGGCTATCATGTGAAAAGTTATTGACGTTATGTCCTCTGTGCTTCGCGGTGGGGGCTCCGACGAAAAATGGGTCGGGTTCCTATTATTATCTTTTTTTCTGTAAGGCAGTAATGAATAGTCATTCTCATCGACAATCCTAAACCCAACATTGCACGAATACCCCGTGTTAATGGTAATAGTACACACGATTAATCCCAAGCCCCCAACCTTCACCCACAGCCCGGTGTCATACCAATGCTGTTCTAAGTATTCCTTCTCCTCCAAATAATGAAGAAACCAATCTTCCTTCGCGTGTGGGTTCATATATTTCAGGGAATAAATTCCCTTCTATAGACTCATTACCGTAAGAGTGCTAATGGTCTTGTGATTGTAGATAGTATCCCTTTGATTTTCTATGCTGTTTATGCAAACACTCCCGGTGTCATCTACTCTTATCTGCAGCTTTACCTTCCCGTGGCAATCAGCAACCATGTGGAAAGTCCAAACCGATAAATTCTCGGTGCTCAGGGGGTTTGGCTCTACGGAGAAATGCGCAGGCTCCCTGTTGTTCGTCTTATTTCTCATAGGCTGCAGTATGCCGTTGTCATCTAGAAACCTAAAGCCCACGTTGGCGTGACTACTCGTGCCAATGCAAATACTACAAAGGATCAATTTCTTTCCTGAGTAATTCAAATTCACGGACATGCCCGTGACATCAACCCAAGATGCCTGGTTGTATTTTTTCTCGCCTGTGTAAGTCGTATAAACACAATCTACTCCAGCTACGTAGGGGTTGTTCATCGCCATATATAATAACTCAGACCAACGCCTGCGGCGGCTAAGCCGGCCTTTAGCAGGTTATGGTCATATTCCTCAGGTATCGCAGGCAAAACCTTCTTCTTTACGTTCTTTGGTGCGGGCTTTTCTACGTGCTCCTTCTTAGGCTTCTCCACGAAATGGGGGATGCTTCTAAGAGTGTCAGAGTTCACGTCGTTCACCCCAAACTTCATGTCCTTGGTAGCTCGCTGCAGCTTATTGTTGTAACCCACGACGGAATTGGCGTTGATAACCAAATTACTTGGCATCAACCAACAACCAGGCGACAAAGCGTAATCCAGTCGCACTTTAGACTGCTGCACTGCAAGTTGATATCTCTGCACCGACTTAGAGATCTCATTCTCGATAACAGCGCTTTCGAAGAGGACAAGGAATACTTGTTGCGTTTCCTGCGACGCACCGGAGGCATCTACGATGGGGCTGCGAGTGCTAACCTGGGCCCCTAGAATGCAGTAAACAAAGGCTTCGATGCTTCGATTAATCCTTGCTAGGTTTTTCAGTCCAATGCCCTTTGCGGCAAAGAAAGGCGCCCAAGGATACTTTTCTTTGCTTTCTATGTAGTAAATTAAATTACCCTTCGTTCCGCTGCCTCCTAAGTCCGAGAATTCGTAAGAGCTAGGATACCCCATGCCCGGCGTTTCTATGCTGGCACCAACATACGAAGCATAGGTGTAAGTCTCTCCTAAACCATGGGCGGTACCCTCTTTGTTACGAAAATCGGGGTTGGTAAGCTTAAACTCATTCCTTAATCGCTCCCATGCAACTTTGTCATACTTGTTATCCTTTGGGTTAAAGATAGCGTCACTAGGAAGCGGCGCTCCTAACTCAAACAATATCCTGCGAATAGTAAAGGCAACGTGGAATCTTAGGAAAGGAATATGGAACATATCCGCGGCTATACCACATCCTTTAGTAGCAGCCCAGACAGCAAAGTTTAACTGCTGCGGCCAATACCGCATGTTGGGACCTGATAACCATTCTCTGGATTCTTTCCCTGAGTTATGTTTCATGGCAGTTTCTCTAAAGATGTCTCTGACTTTTGTCTTGAAAGTCGTAGGACCCACGGGGATTTCTAAGGAGGTAACCATCTTAGCAAAGTCATCCGCTCCACCTTTGTTGTCGTAAAATGGGTAACCCTCTGTTGTCGGTAATAAATTCTCCGGGAAATTAGGCTGCCTTTCTTTATGCTTAACGGTCGCCTTTGGCTCCAAGTCCGCATTGCTGTACATTCTTTCGCCGTTGAAGTAAATCCCATCAGGTCTGCGCTCAAACTTACTGGGGTCTGCATGCGGAAACATCTTCCTAAAGGCCCTCCAGTTGGCATAATCCCGGTTGTCATGATGTGGCTGCTCCTCGATATCATTCCCAAAAGCGTCGTACATTAGTATATATAATGGATGTTATACCTTCAGCACCTAAGTTGTACCCAGATGTTCCCTATACTACACCTAACGAACTAAACGCCGAAAACTTCAGGCTTAATAAAGCGAACTTAATCCTGGCTTACTTGGAAGGGCAAACAAAACACTATGAAAAAGTCCGAAAAAAGTACGTCAGAGCCCGTAGCACGCTACATAAGATTGCGATAACTTCAGGGTCCATATCTGTTGTGTTAACGGGCTCCGGCGTTGCTACTTCGCTTACTGGACCGGGAATAATTGTTGGAGTTCCTTTGGCCGGCGTTGGGGCAGCCTGTGGTATCGTTTCTGCTGTTGCTACGGGTATTATGAAACAGTTGTCAAGCAAAATATCCAAGCATGACACGACAATAGCTCTGTCAAGGGCTAAAGTAAATACAATTACCGATCTTGTCTCAAAGGCTTTGCGTGACAGAAAGATAGACGACGTAGAATTCTCGCTTATCTTAGCCGAAGAGGAAAAGTACGAGAAATTAAAGTCGGACATAAGGAATAAAAAAACAGTCGTAAAAGATCTTTCCGAGGAATCTCGCAAAAAGATCTACCAGGAGGCAAAAGAAGAGCTTCAAAGAAAGCTTGCTCAGTAAACATCTGCTTTGAAAAAAGCGTGACAGGATTCTATTTACATATTGAACGCCGGCTGTCTGGTTCATATGCAAATTAGAGTGTAAGACATAAATATAATAATTTTCACATACATAAGCGTCCAGATGTGTCTGGCGTTCGCTTGTGATCGTGGACTTTGGAGCTGGGGAGGCCTAAAGTCCCGAGTTCAAGCCTCGCTGTAGACGCATTTGGACCGGTTGCTGTGAGTGAAAAAAAAGCCTCCCCCACTCACAGCTTTCTATCTTTTCCACCCCTCCCCCCACGGTTGCTGTGAGTGAAAAAAAGCCTCCCCCACTCACAGCAACCGTGGGGGGAGGGGTGGAAAAGATAGAAAGTGCGATTCAACCCCGCGATGGGGGGTTTCGCGATTGGAAAAGTCAGGGGGTGTCTCGGGACGCTGTCCGGAGTTCACCCTCTGGTGGGTCGTAAGAAGGATATATGTGTATGTACTAGAGGGCCTCTGGCGCGGGATGAAATAAGCCCCGTAAGCCCAAAATGCAAAAAACCCCACTGGGGATAGCTTGGTGTTCTGCGCGATGCATTCCCCAGTGGGGTTTCTGGCAAAATAAACGCCAGTTTTGCATTTTTATTTTCTCGGAATCCATCCTAACAGGGGGTGGTTGGGGTCTATTTTGTAAAATATTTCGTAAATTACGTCAGGGTAATAAGGAATATCCTTATCCAGCCGACAAAACATCCACTCGGCTTTTGTCATATCAGAAACCTCGGGAATAGACTTACCGGTAATTTCAGACAAAAGATAGGGAATAGCTTTGTAATATTTCCCTAGCTTTAATTTTTTCAGCGTTTTTCGTAGACTTTGTGGGGTTGGCTCTTCTAAGTGGTCTATGATTTTCTTCTTTACTTCGTTGTCTAAATATACCGGTCGATAACCTTGGATATGGCTCATCCAGTCCCTAAAGTATTTTATTCTCTTATAAGGTGTTTTCTTACGACCTCCATTGGCGTAATATTGCTCTCTGGTAGCATTTGGTACGGCATTACGAATATTCTTACCACACTCGTAACACTGTGCTGACGTGTCGTCTTCTATTTGCATTTTTTTACCACAACAAATATACTTATTTGGCTTAGTAGGTACAAACTTGGGTTTCAAGCACTTTACACAGAAATCATAAGCAAACTCTTTACAATCTTCGCACTCCATATATAGACTAACATATTTAACTACATAAACACGGGATGCGGGTAATCGCGGCACGAATCGAGGAATTCACTTTAGACGGGTAATCCTCCGGTGGTCGTTGCGCTGGAACCCCCATCCCCTATACTACTAACTTTTTAGTCATTGGAACGACAAGTCGACAAAGAAAGCTCACTTCTTTCCGTCCCACCTCAAGTAAGTCTTAACAGGATAAGTAGAAAGAAAGAATTCAAAGTTTTTTTCAATCAAAAAGAATGAATTCAACGAGAGAGAGACGTCTTTTATATTTTTAGTTTTGAACAACCAAGTCACTGACAAGTCTGAGACATGCTTGTCTTTTCGTTCTCTTCGAATCGGCGCGGTTTCCCCGAAATCAATATTATTTTTAAAGGCTTACCTTCTTTATGCTTTATCAATTGCAAGACAGAATATAAAGTTTTCAAATACTTGTCTTTGAAGATGTGTGAAGGCTAATAAAGTTTTGGTTTCCCAGAAATCTAATGGGCTAGAATCGGTACACACAGGTAACCCAATAATAAATTATGTGTTTGGAATTTGTGAAGTATTTCCGGGCACAAAACACTCTGAACCGGAAATAGTAATCATTGTGAGCCTTAAGTCCATTTCCAATGTATAAAGTATGACAATTAATTCTAGAACCGGATTTTATTTTGGTGACCGGAAGTAGAACTTTTGCACTGGAGTTGCATAATTTTTTCTCGTTTTAAACATTTATTATAATCTAAGATTTGTCAAATAGATTATTTACTTTGACCAGAAGAGCCGCTTGCATCTGAACACAGAAATGGGAAATGGAGACAAGCAGAGAAAGAAAGTTGTTTTACGTACTGCATTAGATTTGAATAACATTGGTAACAGCCTACTGGTAGGGACAACAGATCTAGAGGAAGGGCTGTCGGGCCCTAGCAACCAAACCTATATACCACACCAACACTTTCCCACAAAAATCTCTACTCTATCATATAGGCACTTGGTAGTGCCACCCAATCAAAGAAACACCAAGTGCCTTCCCCCTCCTAATTAATAATACAATGGGATGTAAACATGTACAACTTTATTATAATAATAATAACAACTTTATTTAATGAGGGTGGCACTAAATAGTGTACTACGTACACTAATAAACTTGTGGCCCTCAATATAAAACTACTAATATTTACAAATTAAAAAATATAAAATATATGTAATAACAACTATCAACACAAACTTATTAGAGAAATTGACTATAGTATAATAAAACATTACATCAAGATTAATATGAACTATATATAAATTTAACTGTGAAGCTCAGCAACACCACGCGGACGACATATATTTCAGCAACTTTGAAACACCGCCCCATGAACACGACGCTGCCAAACTTCACAGCCAAATTAAATAGGAATCTATATCTATATCATATTATTATATTATCTATTTATTACAAATTCAGACTAGAAATATACATATGCATAGCACTTACATTATAAGTTGTCATACAACATTTTACACTACAAAGACTTTTTTATTTTATGTATTCAGCCAAGCATTGAAAAACATTTTCATGTATTACAATTGGATCCAGCCAAGATTGTAAAGCACGTGTAAATGCAAGCTTTGACTTTTTTTTTAGTTTCATTGGCAAATTCTATAGCCAAAAAGCCAGCTTTCAGGCATAAAATTGATTTGAAGAACTAAAAGAAGAATCAATCTGCTTGCATCATTGTCTAATACCTCTATAAATAAAGTCATTCACCAATTACATTAGTTATTGTCACAAAAATAGTCGGGTTAAAATATTAATCATCATATCTTTTCTATTTTGCATTCATGAAAAATAACAACACGTACATATATTTGTATTTTTAATTGGCTTTTGTAGATAGCACAACATGCAGATTCTAAAAACAGCTTAAAGACCCAGACAAACATTGCAATCTGTTTAACCATGTTGAATATTACACAAACCAATCTTATCATTTTTACTTAGAATTAATAACCCAATAAAATTAAACTATTATTAAACTAAGTTCTACTACAAACAGGTATAAAAATTATCTGCTAAGAGTAAGTATAAGTTTGTTTGTCTGTGTTTTATCTTTGTTTTTGAGATCACATCTGCATGCTTTGCTATTTAAATACAAGCATTGACACCTTTTATTAGTTCATTGGTAATAAATTCTATACTCAAAAAGCCAGCCTTTTAAAGTTACAGGTGATATAGAAAACTAAAAGAAGAATCATGTGCTTGCATATGTCTGAATGGTAATTAAATTATATTAAAATAAATATAAATCTTCCAAATTTTGTGTGGTGCTAATACATGTTCTTATAAATGTCTTATTATCAGGACCGTATCTATACTATGGATAATTTATTCCTATGGATAATTTCTGGTAATTATATGATTGTACACATTCCTAGGTTTTATATAGCTCCCTTACGTACATCTACATGTTAGTCAAAAATGAAGATACATTGTAGTTAAAGAAGGTAAAATTAGTGTAAAATTTTAAAATGTGGCTATTTTTGTTTGTTTGACTACTCATGTTCTTACTTGTTTACTTTTTCTCTACTTTTTTTTTTCCTTTTTTAACAAATAGTAAAACTGTAATCGCTACTACTACCATTTTTCTATAATTTTTTTTTTTCGCTTTTATATTGTAATTTAACACTTTATTATCTGATACTTATGCGTGGTATTTCCTCTCGCTTACCATATCATGTTGATCATCATCAACAGTTGGTCAAAATGTCATGTACTCGCAAGGTTTAGTAAAAAAAAACTTGCAAAAAATTTGAAAGAAACTGGTATTGTTGGTATGTCCTCTTATTTAATCTTCTCACCGCTCTCAACAAAGACAAAAAAGACAAAATTAAGGGTAAAACAAACATCTTAGTATAAATCCACTCTGGCAAACTTTGGGAAACCTCATATAATCACAGCTCAAGCAGTGATTATCCTCTAATAATCACTGATTGCTCAACCAATCACATTGTGTGAAACTCTATATTCAAGTCTAAAATTATACTAATTACTATAAAATAGATGGAAAATTTACTCAATTCTATTTGATTGGCTGAGCTGAGCAGTGCTGTTACTAATAATACTGCAGAAAAAAGTTATTTCCACAGCAGTGAAAATTAAAAATTGTTTGTAAATTTTTCATGGTTATTATTGAGTAATCATTTGGCTTCTCTTTCAATTTGTAATTTTAATTAAAGTTTTCCATAACTTGTTTTTCAAAAAGCTCCTCATCCAAATCGCACTCTCAAACCCATATGATTACCTAACACTCTCTTCTCCACGCACTCATGTAATATCCTCTATTTATTTGACCACAGCCAATCTTTGTTTATGTAATAACTATTAAAAAAACTTCTGCATCACGTGATAGTATTTGCACCTCTTATTCATCTTGCTTATGAGAAGACAAATAAATATACGGATACAACTCAAACAAAGAATAGTATTCTTAAAGTGTCTATGATCCCTAACTCAATGTTTTCAGCATTGATTCTACATCAAGTTAAAAGTTAAATAGTAAATAATTTAATATGATTTGAATGATGCATCTTGGAGATATGAAGGTTTATACTTCCAGTATGCTAATGAGTGTGATGTCATAGTAGGCATTTGGGTTTATTTGTCATCATTTTAAAATCAAAACACTGATTACTATGAGGAAACAAATTTGCAATAATCTTTCTATAAACCCTGAGTAAGATAATTATGTTTTATACAGGATATTTTTCTACCCCAGTAAATTTTTGTATATTTAATAATGCAGAAAACAATAGCCTTTAAACATATCCTTTTATTCGCATGAAAAAATGACGATGGCTATCTAGTTGTTTACATGTAATAACATCAGGGTCAAATTACCATTCTCCTGCGCTCTAGGTTTCTGATTGTTATGGTAATGTTTTCAAATTCATTCTACAATTTGATTGGTTCCTGCTGTCTAGGTGGCCCTGATTGTGGTATAGTCACACTGTAAGTGTTCATAACTACAGCTAGTAATATAATTAAGCATATTAAGAGTATAATGTGTATAGTTCCAGAACATATCCATCCCCCAACCACAGAGGAAATTTGTAAAAGGACCCCTGTACCCCCAGGAACTTCCAATTTTCTTCCATTCAAACTCCGTATTTTTGTTTTTTCTCTAACCCCTCCCCTCCAGAACTTCCAATTTACTTTGTGGGTGGGGTATGGATATTTTATGGAACTACACAGTAGCTGTCAAGAAAGATGTCACAAGAGATTTTTTACTGCATAGTAATAATTATAAAAAGGTAAGTAGTTATAAAAACTTACTGCTTCTTTTGCAGCAACAAAATGTAGCCAGCAGAGCGAGAAAGATAATGACCACTACGACAATTGTTCCTGTAATCCATGCATTGTTTTGAAATAATGTGCTCTCTCCACTATCCTTTCCACCACTATAAGTAGTAATTGATATGGTACTTGGTGCACGAGTCGTTGGAGCACAATTTTTTGCAGTCTGTAAAGAACATTGTTTTCCCATTGGCACTACTTGTGGAATATTACATTCAGGTACCTTCTCATTAGTCTTATCCCCACAACACCGGCTGCAGGGCTTGCAGTGTCCTCTGTCCCTATAATAACCACGTTTACAGGTACATCGTATAGTGTCATTTTCTTGTGTACATTGTCCACTCTGAACTTCATTTTCTTGACAACGAGTACATTGCTTGCACTGACTAATGTCGTAGGTGTCTGAGTACGTATGATTGGCAATGCATTCAACACAGTCAACTTTAGTTTCTTTAGGATACCTTCTCCCACATTCGTCTGATAGCCCTAAACCAGGTGCACATGTAGGACATTTCCATATCATGACAGAACCATTAGAACCACATAAACCATGTCCAAATTCATTATACTTTAATTTATTATAATTACAAACTGGTGCTGCATTCAAGTGCATCATCAAAAGACACTGTGAATATAATGGAATAATTAATACTTTAATCATGATAATTATAATTCATTATTTCTTATATGCAAAATACATAAAGGTTTTAACAAAAGGGCCTATAATATAGCTAGCAATGGCATTTAGCAAACTTTCATCTTATAGGTGATAGAACATTGCCATATGTTGATGGTTCATAATAAAGTAGGCATGACAAACAAACCTAACATATACCAGACATCATGTCCAATAAATTGTGGGAAATGAGTATAAAAAGTGAAAATGTGTAGTGATGACAGAGATGTTTGATGAATATTAGTTGACCCATTTCATTCCAACATTTTTAGAGCACTAAAAATTCAAATTGATACAGACTCATAGAAATGTTGGTGTGATGTCAAGAAAATGTCTGTTTGAAATCAAACTTCAACAGGCATTCATCCAACGTACAGTAATATCATCATATCCTGACACTGTCAGCACACCATGACAATTGATTTGGGAGTAAAAAAAGATGGATTATTTGATTGTAACGCCATGAATAATTTTCAAAAATGTGCCTCTTCTCACAGAAATAACTAACAGAGCTTTTACTAAGGCATCATTTATAATTTAGGGTACAACTAATAAGGGCTGGAAATATGGCAGTTTTGAGTTTTCTTTACCTCATGGTTAGCCTCGATTTCATGCAGAACATTCATATTGTGTTCCAAAGGTCCATGAAATTTCAAAGTGTCTATATCGTTGGAGTTGTTCATTCTTTACTTTACCGTTGGTATTTGTGAATATTTAGACACTGATACGAGGCTAAACCTGAGTCTAAGTCTGTATCAAGGAACACAGTGGTCATTTGGAACTCGAAAAAAGCCTAATATGAAATATATATATTAAGCATGGAAATTTTCTGATGTTTTAATTTGGATGAAACTTCACTCTAGAATAATCTTTAATGGTATAATAATCACTGGTAATAGTTTTTTCTTTATATTCTGATAGGAAGTAAGTATTTGTTTGCAAATAGTTAATGTCTGGAGTCTGTGATGTCATTTACTCACACATTGAACCATAAATTTCTTTGTAATTAAAATAACTTCTAGCATAAGCCCAATGGACTCACAATATTTGTAATTATAATCCATAGTTTCACATATTTTCTTCAATAATTAGTATGAAACTTATTGATATAAATAGAATTCCAGTTGAATTGAAGTTATTTGGAATCAATACCAAATAGGATAAACTATAACAAATGACTATTTAAGAAGAACAATTAAAACAACTTTCAAATTTAGATAAAAGACTGTTGCAATAATTTGCTAGCAATTTCATCACAGGAACATCATCCATGTTAAAAATATATGAAAATAATGCTCTTTTGTCAAAACCACAGAACCAAATATTTAAACTACATAAATTATTCAAAAACTCATTTCTTTCATTTCTTATTTCTATCAATTAATTCATCATGTGAACATGACATCAAATAATGATATTCTTCACATATCTCATTAAAACTATATAATTTACATTTGCGAACTTCATATATGATCTTATTATAGCGATCAGATTCAACCCCTATTTTAAATACTCTGGTCGCTATATATAATAAGATGGTATATGAAGTTATGAGTTCATCAGTCAACTGAGGAATGAAATTCTCATAACTTCTAATGAATTTTTAAATTAAATCAAAATAAATCTTCATTAAACTTTCTAACTTTGTAGATATCATTCTAATCTATAATTTCATTATAGACAGCCAATGAATGTCCACACTAAGCCGGATAAATTTGAATCCGAATTTTTATTTATTCCGTTAGGCCTACCGTTCACACTAGTCCGGGCGAATCCGGAACAATTCTTCACCGAAAACGATTTTTTTCGAATACAGTCTCCAGAGTGGAACAATTTGAAAAATCCCGGCTAGCTGTATTAGTGTGGACGGAAAACATTTCGCATCCGAAACTTTTCGAATGCGATGACGTCATGATCGTCATTGGAACATGATGGGAAGGCTAAAAATTCACCACAGGCTCAATTTCAGCTTCCATGCACATGCTCATAATGTGCAATAAAGCATTTTTGCTGCCTCTGATTGGACTAGTGTGGACGCGAAACATTTTATCCGTTTTCATGTGTGGATGGGAAACTTTTTTTGGTTTTGGTGTGAAAGTTGCGGATTCAAATTTATCTGGCATAGTGTGGACGGGGCCTTACAGTATAAATTATAGATTGATTATCATAAGATTGAGTTCTTTGAATAAGCAAAATCTTCAGATATTTCATCTTTATTCACTGAAATAGTTTTTAATACTAACTCAAAATTCTTATTTTTTTAATATTATCAAAATGAATGAATGATTTTACTCACCGTAAGAATTGTTGTAGTAACCAAATTACTAAAAAGGGTACTGCCCATTTTGACAGCAGTTTTTTGGGGTTTTTTTTACGATGATTATCGATGATTACGATGATATGCAGGTCCACATCAGTTATATAGCTGCCAGTTTTTAGACCTGCTGAAACAAATAAAGTTGTATGTATGTATCGCTATCTTCGACTCCTGTGATAAATCAAATGTATATTAACACATATCATGTCAATATTTTATAAATTTTTAGGTTTAGCATAAATTTTATAAAAAAACTCAATTCCGGCATAACGAAGCTGCGTTTAAATTTCATGCCATGGCTTACGATAATACAGTATTTGCGTCTTTTCCTCGACTCTTAGCTTTTCGAAAAAGTACCTTAAACTTTAAACATCATATTAACCAAAAAGCCGCTCATTGATACGAGGATTCGAGATAATCTTCTCACCTTATTCTATGCGGGAATTTCACCAAATCTTTCGCCTATCGTCTTCTGATTACAGTTTACACGTTTCTGTTAAGGATTAGACTAACAAAATGTATAAAGATCGCGTGTAGAAGAGCCAAAGAAACATGAACAAAGAAACAATTTTCCTGCGTCAAGAAAATATGTACGCAGACCGACATGCAGCGCAACCCAACAAACCAACCACAGACAGCCCAAACAAGGTTCCTGTGTATGGTTTATAAGGGAATGTATGGTAGTTATGATAAAGTTACGAAAATAAAATGTTTCACTTAACAATTTGCCTCAAAACTTGCTGCAGTTATTGCTTTTACTTTGTTCAGTCTTCTGGCGAAGTTTCAGCGCGATTTGAGGCCGTTTAGTGTTTGTTTTTTTTAAATCCGCTTTTCTCTACCTAAATAATCTTGTTTGGGCTGCCTGTGCCCAAACTCCCTACGTTTATACACTGATTAAGAGAAAGTATCGGGATTTAGAATATGCCGTATTTCATTTGGAAAAACGTAAATAAACGTTTTTCGACTTACCTGTTCTGTCATTCTATTTCTTTTTAACTCCTGTAAGAAGCCTCAGCGAGTTTTGAAGAGTATTTATTTTTAAATTCCGACACTAAGAATAGTTCCTTGGTCATTCCACAGGTAGCCCAAGCTAGGTTCCTGTGGTGTCACGTTATAAGAAAATGTATGGCGCCGCAATAAAATCGTTAAAATGTGAAATAAATAAAATTGTTTTTTACCAGTGGAGTAAAAAAACGTTAAAACTGGCTTAATCCAAAATCTAAGTACACAGGGCGAAAGAGGTACTACTTTTCAAAGGTCAGCTAAGATTTCTTTACTTTATTTCACATTTTGACGATTTTATTGCGGCGCCATACATTTTATTATAACATGACACCACAGGAGCCTAGCTTGGGCTATCTGTGGTCATCCCCGTACTACAAAACTCGATTATATAGTCAAAATTGGCCATATGGAAGTCACACCGAGTCAAGTGTAAAATTATGGAGTCACACGTACGAATACCGAGAAAGATGCTCAAAAAATCAAATTTAGTTGAAAACATAAAACGAAGCAAAACGGTGTCTGTCAAACTTCATTAATTTATTTTAAAATTCCAAAGAATGCGTGCATAACTTCACGTACTGATCCAAGTCACGATTCGGATTTTCAGTGACTTTTTTGTGGACAGAGCCCTAATGGCTTCTGGGAATTATTAGAATGGAATATACTGTTACTTTGAAATTATCAATTTTTACCTCATATGGATATATCTTTTGGCAGATAACGAAGGCTATCCATTAGATTTCAGCCCTCGAAAATCGTCGATGGGTCGTCGATAAGATCGTCCACACCACTTAATCTTTCTCAGGGAGGGTCTGCTTTTGAGTTTCTTTACGGCAAATACGAATTGTTTACAGTTATCGTGGAACTTGAAATCTTCATTTTGTGAAAGTTGAATATTTCTAGCCATTGCTGTACGTGTTTTTTCTCCGTTGATTATGGCGAGGGAAGAAGAATACCAGCAGTGCTCGTGACCGAAGGACAAAAGAGTATAAGCGGAAGTTAAGGGAATCCCGACCTTCTTGGAAAATATCAATCTAGACTCTTCCACGGTAGAGGGCTTCCACAGTCTCTCGCTCGTCCGTTCCGTCTCCACGCTTAGAGACTGCAACGGTACAATGACCGAAAGGACTTATGGGTCCCGAAAACTTGGACCCGGCGTGCTTTGGGAACCAAAATACTAGACTCTTCCACAGTCTCTCTCGTTTCAATATTTTCAAGATGGCGGCGAAAACGAGGGTAATAAGTTGTACCGTGGTAGTCTTGTCCTATATGGCAGACATGACCTCTGACGTCACGCTGTACATGGGGCCAATCATATCATATGATTTATTGAGGCTACACACGGTTAAGACTGGGAACCAAAAGTTCGTGGCAGTCGTGTCTTTGAGGAATTATACGAAGGAGGGTATACTGAGGATTTTTGGAACTGCCATAATAATGCAAGTAGAGGTTGTATCTGGTTTTACTTTAACTATGAGTTGGTTTGACTCATACGTACCACTTTAGAATTAATTGGCACTGAGCTAGAGTTGAGGTAACGTACGGCAAGCTAAGTTATATCTACTTCTCTCATGTTAGATTAATGTTCACAACTACTATATTCAATATTAAAAAGCGTGTAAACCATACTATCGAACCGATATCATATTTTATAGGCACTGACTGTTTGGGAACTTAAAGTTACTTCACTGCGCTGTCGAATTCGCCCGCCATTTTGGATTCCTGTTGGATCAGATTTGATTTATGTTATGTTCAAAAGTTAAACCATTCTTATGTACTGTAAATAAAAATGATATTTACAGTCAAAATGGATCACATGCACAGAATCCATTCATGAATTCATCTTCAAATATCCAGACTCCAAACTTTAATATAGATTATCTGCCTGCTGGGTTTTGATTGAATTCTTAACAATTGCATGCTGTGGTAGAAAAACCCCTCACAAAGACCTAGCACCATCACACAGAATTTTAGCAGTTTATTGTAAAAAGTGAATCATCAACTGAAAATTTAAATGACAATATCACTAATTAACTCTTGGGTATGCCATTGAGCCATTTCGATTGAAGTAATGATAATGATTATTATTCATTAAATCTTGTGTTGGTAGACTGCTTCTTTTTCATGAAATATTAATATTGTTTTGCTTATTCTTCATTTATAGAATGATCTAAAAAAAGTATATTTTTTGGATTTTTTACTGAAGCTAGATGCATGGGAGGGTACACCAAGGATCTTGCCACCTGCTGCAATCAAGTTGCATGTGCAAGCAATGACAACTACCTTGATTTATTCATATTCAGTTATTTATTTTCAGAACTGATTTTCACTCATCCTATACAATGATACCAGCCATCTTACTTTTGAAACATTAGAAAGAGAATTTCTGTTTCGTGATTAAGGAGTTCGTTATCAGATAAAAGGAAATTGAGATTTAAAGCAGTAATATTTCTCCATGCTTACCTTTCATAAGCAAAAAAGTTAACCTCAAATTAATTTTTGCAATTGCATTGGCATCGTACACATTTCAAAAGAATAAATTAAACATCAAGTGCAGAAAACAAAACTATTTTATTAAAAGGATCTATGGCACCTGGTATGACATAACAAAAAAATTAATGAATTTTTGTTGAATTGTCCAATTTTTAAGGCTTTCCTTTTACAGAGGTGTCTATTAATATTCCAAAAAAATTATTCACCCAAAAAGATTGTGGTTGTAGTAATACTTAAATTATGGCGACGATGAGAGAGCATAAAGATACTGGCGCTACTCTATGTTTGAACAAAAGCATTGTGATGATATGTCAAGGGTTTTCATTTGTTTTATCATCCAATCGGTGTCTGGTTGGCACATAAATAACAGAAGCTTATGTCACTCTGAGTATATACTACATTCTTGCTAATAAGTATCCATGGCAAGAAGTATATTTGATAAGAAGTATATTTTATACATGGCACTATCATCAATAAATATATACCACTGTCAAAATAATATATTCTCCCCTAAAGAAATCATAATTACTAAACACCCCCTATTTCTACTAAGAGCTGTACATGCCAACATTGAGGTGTTTGCCTCAAAACGTTTGATCATAGTTAATAGAGGGGAATGGTTAGGAAACCTATTGTTATAGGTCTTTTTTCACTTTTGATATTGAACCGTTCTTGACCGTGCACAACGTTTGATTTATGCTCATCCGAAATTGCAAAATTATTAAACATAAAATTTGTCTAAGTGATAATTGTAAGGAATATTCAAATATCTCTTATAAATCTTTGAGTATTTTGAACTAGCAGCCAAAAGAAAGATTTTGGTCTATTCACTCAGCCATCGCCAAGAAGAGTAAAACAATGATGAAACAAAAGATTGTGCACGGTCACGCTTGAAAAAACTGAACAAAGACTTATAACAATAGGTTTCCTAACCATTCCCCTCTATTAACTATGGTTTGAAAACTAATATAAAGTTCAAAATGAATGTCTTTAGATACATTTACTATAATGTTACTTTCTTTGTGCTATACTTGCCATTTGTGTAAGACATTTGTATAATTATGTAATTACAGACTCTGGTCCTGGAAATGCACTGGGATCAATCTTGCCAGTTTTTATTCTTACACTACGTTCATTATGTACGGTTGGGGTGAGGGTGAGGGTCAGGTAAAATTCTTCATATTAAGAAGATCCACCAATCACCAACAATTTAAGGAAAATTTAAGGAAAGATCAAATAAGAATTTAGTAGTTGATTTAAGATTCTCAGATTCTTTCTCAGAATAATAATATTCATTCACCAAAATGGATTCCCCAAAATAATTTGTAATTGCCCCTTACCCACCCCTCTTTTAACATGCTTCATTACCAATGGTTTTATTTCACGAGTGACTGGAAAATATATTGGATCTTTAGCTAAAGAAAATATGGGAGGTGAGCTGAGATAAAAATGAGATGAAATTATATGCATTGGGTGAAATGAGAAGAAGTAAGAGAAGAAGTGGTGAGGTGAGAGGAGACAAGTTGAGATGGGATAAGATGAGAAGATGAGATGAGATGAAATTATATGCATTGAGTGAGAAGAGATGAAGTGAGAGGAGATAAGATGAGGTGAGGTGAGATGAGATAGGATGAGATGAGATAAGATGAGGTGAGATGAGGAGATCATTTGAGATAAGATAAGATTTGGTGAGATGATATGAGATGAGACAAGGTTGGAGGAGATGAGGTGAGATGAAATAGGATGAGATAAGATTAGGTGAGATGAGATGAGATGAAGAGATCAGTTGAGATGAGATGAGATGAGGAAATCGGCTGAGATGAGATGAGATAAGATTAGGTGAGATGAGATGAGGAGATGAGTTGAGATGAGGTGAGTTGAGATGAGGAGATCATTTGAGATAAGATAAGATTTGGTGAGATGATATGAGATGAGACAAGGTTGGAGGAGATAAGGTGAGATGAGGTGGGGAGATGAGATGAGGAAAGGTGAGATGAGATAAGGAGATGAGGTGAGATGGTAAGATGAAATGAGATGGGTGAGAGCCATGAGGTGAGATGAGATGAGACAAATAAGGTGATCGTTTGAGATAAGATTAGATGAAATAAGGTGATTTGAGATGAGATGAGATGAGATGAGATGAGATAAGATTAGGTGAAGTGAGGTAAGATGAAATGAGATGAAATAGGATGAGATGACATGAGATGAGATAAGATGAGGTGAGATGACATGAGATGAGGTGAGGTGAGGTGAGGTGAGATGAGATAAGATGAGGTGAGATGAGATAAGATGAGATGAGGTGAGATGAAATGAGATGAAATGAGATGAAATAGGATGAGATGATATGAGATGAGGTGAGATGAGATGAAATAGGATGAGATGAGATAAGATGAGGTGAGATGAGATGATCGAGGTGAGATGAGATGAGACGGGATGATGAGACGAGATGTAATGTGATGAGATGAAATAGGATGAGATTAGATGAGATGGGATGGGATGATGAGATGAAATAGGATGAGATGAGACAAGGTTGGAGGAGATGAGATAAGATTAGGTGAGATGAGATGAGATGGGATTAGTTGAGATGATGAGATGAGACAAGGTTGGAGGAGATGAGGTGAGATGAGGTGGGGAGATGAGATGAGGAAAGGTGCAGAGATAAGGTGAGATGAGATAAGGAGATGAGATGAGGTGAGGTCAGATGGTAAGGTGAGATGGTGAGGTGAGATGAGATGGGTGAGAGCCATGAGGTGAGATGAGATGAGACAAATAAGGTGATCGTTTGAGATAAGATTAGATGAAATGAGGTGATTTGAGATGAGATGAGGTGATTTGAGGTGAGATAAGATTAGGTGAAGTGAGGTAAGAAGAAATGAGATGTAATGACATGATATGAGATAAGATGAGGTGAGATGAGATGAGATGAATTAGGATGAGATGAATTAGGATGAGATAAGGTGAGATGAGATGAGATGAGATAAGATGAGACGAGTTGATATGAAATGAGATGAGGTGAGATGAGATGAAATAGGATGAGATAAGATATGATGAGGTTAGATGAAATGAAATGAGGTGAAATAGGATGAGATGATATGAGATGAGGTGAGATGAGATGAGATGAGATGAAATGAGATGAAATATAATGAAATGAGATGAGATAAGATGAGGTGAGATGAGATAAGATGAAATAGGATGAGATGAGATGAGATTAGTTGAGGTGAGTTGAGGCAAGATCAGCGAGATGAGATGAAATAAGGAGATAAAATAGGATGAGATGAGGTGAAATGAGACGGGTTCAGATGAGATGAGATGAGGAGATAAGTTGAGGTAAGATGAGGTGAGATGAGATGATCGAGGTGAGATGAGATGAGATGAGATGTAATGTGATGAGATGAGGAGATCATTTGAGATGAGATAGGATTAGGTGAGATGAGATGAGATGAGGTGAGATGAAATAGGATGAGATAAGATGAGATGAGATAAGATGAGGTGAGATGAGATGATCGAGGTGAGATGAGATGAGACGGGATGATGAGACAAGATGTAATGTGATGAGATGAGATGAGGAGATCATTTGAGATGAGATAGGATTAGGTGAGATGAGATGATCGAGGTGAGATGAGATGAGATGAGATGAGATGAGATTAGGTGAGATGAGATAAGATATGATGAGGTTAGATGAAATGAAATGAGGTGAAATAGGATGAGATGATATGAGATGAGGTGAGATGAGGTGGGGAGATGAGATGAGGAAAGGTGCAGAGATAAGGTGAGATGAGATAAGGAGATGAGATGAGATGAGCTGGGTTGATGAGACGAGATGTAATGTGATGAGATGAGATGAGGAGATCATTTGAGATGAGATAGGATTAGGTGAGATGAGATGAGATGAGATGAGATGAGGTGAGATGAAATGGGATTAGGTGAGATGAGATGAGGAGATCATTTCAGATGAGAAAGATAAGATTAGGTGAGATGAGATAAGGAGATGAGGTGAGGTGATATGAGGTGAGGTGAGGTGAGGTGAGGTGAGATGAGGTAAGGTGAGATGAGATAAGATAAGATGAGATGAGATAAGATGAGATAAGATGAGATGAGGTGAAATGAGATGAGGTGAGATGAAATGAGATGAAATAGGATGGGATGATATGAGATGAGATAAGGTGAGATGAGATGAAATAGGATGAGATGAGATCAGATGAGGTGAGATGAGATGAGATGAGATGAGGTGAGATGAGGTAAGACTAGTGAGATGAGATGAAATAAGGAGCTAAAATAGGATGAGATGAGACGAGATGAGATGGGATAAGGTGAGATGAGATGACGAGATCATTTGAGATGAGATAAGATTAGGTGAGATGAGATGAAATAGGATAAGATGAGATGAGATGAGGTGAGATGAGATGAGATGAGGTGAGATGAGGTAAGACTAGTGAGATGAGATGAAATAAGGAGATAAAATAGGATGAGATGAGATGAGATGAGATGGGATAAGGTGAGATGAGATGACGAGATCATTTGAGATGAGATAAGATTAGGTGAGATGAAATGAAATAGGATAAATTCACTATTATTCAAATTACCGGTAAATTTGTTTGAAGAGGAAGAAATGGTCAAAAAAATTGGGAAGGGAAAGAGATGGCATAAAAAATAGAAAGGGGAATATTAAAATGACTGTTTCTCTCTGCTCTATTATATACTAATGATTCATAAAAATACTTAGTAATGTGATTTGATTTACTTATATACTTTACCTTTTAAAAGGAAACAATACTTATTAACTCTGCCGTTCTCCTTCTCGTAGCATCCAATCACATAGCTTTCATAGATTGATGGACGAATCAGTAGAACACCCTGCTTTTCCAGCTTGTTAAATTCCTTGTCAAACCGACAATATTTGAATGAAGTCTCACCTTTTTTGAATCCACAAAAGGAATTGCTCCTAAGTAAAATTTGGCTTGAATTGTTGTGTAAGAGGAGGTCTGAGCTCCATGTTTTTAAAAAAGACTTTTTGAAGTATTTTAATTCTGGACAAGGAATGACAAAATACTTATCACTGTGATAATTTTTTTAAATTTCTTTACTGTTATCCTCATCTACCGAAAACTCTATTTCTTTTCTTTTATTTCTATATCGGTGAAGTTTGACCTCAATTTTTGTACCGTTTTCATTCATTTCTGTGGGTCTACATGAGTGGAACCAAGGCACAAAAATGAAATACTCCATTTTACAATTTGTTTCCACTTTAAGAATATTTCTGAGGCTTTTATCTTTCTTTAACAGATGTATAACACAACCCACCAGCTCTGCTATTAGGGTACTTCGATCTATCAGTCCAACTTTGGCTATTCCTTGGGTGCCATCTGGTTGCAGATTTCCAGCCATAGTTTCTGCATAGCTCGGCATATTGAGTGAATAAATCTTCAGATGGGTATGCAAATAAGAATACAAATAATTTTACATTGAGGTAATAACATTCTACAGAGTTTATTACAGATCAAAGGCAGATTATGGGATGGTTTGAGCCATGCAATTCAACCAGCCAGGCTTCCCCATTAGACCTCTTTACCTTGAATGTAATGTTTTATAATAAATTTCCCATCTCAGTCCAGGTAACATTCTCTAGAGTATCATTACTTTGTTTAATGGTTGCACATGAGAAGCCACATGAATATAATTTATAAATATATTCTTGAGAATATAATTCTTTGTTTAAGTTGTATCCATATATTCATGCGTTTTCTCATGCACAACCGTCAAACAAATGAACAATACTCTATATAGCAAATGACACAGTGTGAAATGGGAAAACATTTCACCCAAGGTAAACTGAGAGGTCTATTATATCATATCCACAATCCACGATTTAAAATGAAGCTTCTTCAGTTCTGAATTGTATTGGTCTTCCTGTGTTCAATGCAGAAATGGTTCAGATCACACCATAGGAACCACAGAGGGGAAGAGGCTAGGGTGCTTTAGTCTCCAAACTTTTTGTTAACATCCACTAAATAATCAATCTACCTTCACCCCCCTTCACAACCCATTTTAATCTTTTGAATATGAGCCTTTTACATTTTCCAATGTACAGTAAGCTCCGGTCCTGTACACGGTCCCATACCTCAATGCTAATGAGTCTGAGTAGAGATGAATGGAACATGTCTTAGTCTGCATGTGTTGTTACAAAAATTTCATGGTTTGACTGCTGACCTTCATTCAATAATGTGACAAACCCCTTCCCTGACTCCATATTTTTCTAAAAGTAGAGGGGAAGGGACAGCCCTCACCTTTTGCTATTACTAATGACCCTCCCATCTGAATCCCAACCAACCTCCCCCCCCCCACCATATAAAGAACGTGCTCTTCTCTAACAAGCTTTCCTAAAAAATGTACCACCATTTTAAAAACAATTGCTAACTTGTTCTCATCTTTAAAAAATTTATGACGCAAATCTAAGAGTCAACTCTCAACTTTTAGTATATTATTAAATGCATAATTTATCATTCCCCACCTTGTAACTTTTTAGTCATTGGAACGACAAGTCGACAACGAAAGCTCACTTCTTTCCGTCCCACCTCAAGTAAGTCTTAACAGGATAATTAGAAAGAAATAATTCAAAGTTTTTTTCAACCAAAAAGAATAAATCAAACGAGAGAGAGGTCTTTTATATTTTTAGTTTTGAACAACCAAGTCACTGACAAGTCTGAGACATGCTTGTCTTTTCTTTCTCTTCTAATCGGCGCGGTTTCCCCGAAATCAATATTATTTTTAAAGGCTTACCTTCTTTATGCTTTATCAATTGCAAGACAGAATATAAAGTGTTCAAATAGTTGTCTTTGAAGATGTGTGAAGGCTAATAAAGTTTTGGTTTCCCAGAAATCTAACGGGCTAGAATCGGTACACACAGGTAACCCAATAATAAATTATGTGCTTGGAATTTGTGAAGTATTTCCGGGCACAAAACACTCTGAACCGGAAATAGTAATCATTGTGAGCCTTAAGTCCATTTCCAATGTATAAAGTATGAAAATTAATTCTAGAACCGGATTTTATTTTGGTGGCCGGAAGTAAAACTTTTGCACTGGATTTGCATAATTTTTTCTCATTTTAAAAATTTAATCTAAGATATTATCAAATAGCTTATTTACTTTGAACAGAAGAGCCACTTGCATCTGAACACAGAAATGGGAAATGGAGACAAGCAGAGAAAGAAAGTTGTTTTACGTACTGCATTAGATTTGAATAACATTGGTAAAAGCCTACTGGTAGGGACAACAGATCTAGAGGATGGGCTGTCGGGCCCTAGCAACCAAACCTATATACCACACCAAGGCTTTCCCACAAAAATCTCTACTCTATCATATAGGCACTTGGTAGTGCCACCCAATCAAAGAAACACCAAATGCCTTCCCCCTCCTAATTAATAATACAATGGGATGTAAACATGTACAACTTTATTATAATAATAATAACAACTTTATTTAATGAGGGTGGCACTATAGCTAAATAGTGTACTACACTAATAAACTTGTGGCCCTCAATGTAAAACTACTAATGTTTACAAATTAAAAAATATAAAATATATGTAATAACAACTATCAACACGAACTTATTAGAGAAATTGACTATAGTATAATTAAACATTACATCAAGATTGATATGAACTATATATAAATTTAACTGTGAAGCTCAGCAACACCACGCTCACGGGGACGACGCAGCTGAACATGAAATATATTTCAGCAACTTCGAAACACCGCCCCATGAACACAACGCTGCCAAACTTCACAGCCAAATTAAATAGGAATCTATATCTATATATTATATTATGATATTATCTATTTATTACAAATTCAGACTAGAAATATACATGCATAGCACTTACATTATAAGTTGTCATACAACATTTTACACTACAAAGACTTTTTTATTTTATGTATTCAGCCAAGCATTGAAAAACATTTTCATGTATTACAATTGGATCCAGCCAAGATTGTAAAGCACGTGTAAATGCAAGCTTTGACTTTTTTTTTAGTTTCATTGGCAAATTCTATAGCCAAAAAGCCAGCTTTCAGGCATAAAATTGATTTGAAGAACTAAAAGAAGAATCAATCTGCTTGCATCATTGTCTAATACCTCTATAAATAAAGTCATTCACCAATTACACTAGTTGTCACAAAAATAGGTTAAAATATTAATCATCAAATTTTTTCTATTTTGCATTCATGAAAGATAACGACGACACACACATATACATACACCACACAGTCTTTTCAGGTGTTACAACTGGATCCATCCATTGTAAGGCTTTTGTAAATAGCACAACATGCAGATTCTAAAAACAGCTTAAAGACTCAGACAAACATTTGCAATCTGTTTAACCATATGTTGAGTATTACACAAACCAATCTAATATTATTTTTACTTTGAATAATTTCTTTAGTTAGAATAATAACCCAATTAAACTAAGTTCACCTACAAACAGGTATGAAAATTATCTGCTAAGAGTAAGTATAAGTTTGTTTGTCTGCAGAAAAAAGTTATTTCCACAGCAGTGAAAATTAAAAATTGTTTGTAAATTTTTCATGGTTATTATTGAGTAATCATTTGGCTTCTCTTTCAATTTGTAATTTTAATTAAAGTTTTCCATAATTTGTTTTTCAAAAAGCTCCTCATCCAAATCGCACTCTCAAACCCATATGATTACCTATACTAAATTTTTCCCCTCTTCAATTGCAATTTCATATAATTGTTCTACTACATCACCTCTGGAAATTTTATAAAGCTCATCAACAAAAGATTCAAGAGTTATTGACTTACCAACCATTATTTCAATAATATACTCCATTGGGTTTTCCCTTTTCTCCAGCCCCTTTTTATCATAGTAATTCAGTTTGCAAAGACAATCTAAATTTCTATAGTCCTTGTAATCAATTGGAATGTTGAGCATCGTGCACAGTGTGTGCATGACATCGTGGTTTAAATCTCCAATTTTTTTACCAAGTGTTTCACAAATGAAAGAAATCTCTTCTTTCTTTAATCGTTTTGCTGGCAGTAAAGGTTCTACTTCATTGCATGCTGACAAGTAAAAGCATAGAAAGTGATAAATGAATGAATGAAATATTTCACTCAAATGATTGACATTATTTCCCACTAGGGAGGAGATATGAGAATCAAGTGTTGTGTAGTACTGGTACGTGCAATTTGAGGTCTCTGGGTTTGATTCCTGGACTTGGCAACACATGTGAGTAGAAGTTGTTTAAAGTTCTCTCCCTTGATTCAAGGATTCTCTGCAAAACCTTGAATTGTAACATCCTAAATTACATCCCAATCAGTGAATTGAAGTAAGATCAGCCATAAATTTATTGTTTTAGGGTTCCACCTGTGAGTTAGCCATGCCCTGACATAGATCAGCCAAGAGGTTGTTTCAGGGTTTGATCTGTGAGTTAGCCTTGCCCTGGCTTAGATCAGCCCAGAGGTTGTTTCAGAGTTCAATCTGTGAGTTAGCCATGCCCTGACTTAGATCAGCCCAGAGGTTGTTTCAGTGTTCAATCTGTGAGTTAGCCATGCCCTGACTTAGATCAGCCCAGAGGTTGTTTCAGGGTTTGATCTGTGAGTTAGCCTTGCCCTGGCTTAGATCAGCCCAGAGGTTGTTTCAGCGTTCAATCTGTGAGTGAGCCATGCCCTGATTTAGATCAGCCCAGAGTTTGTTTCAGTGTTCCATCTGTGAGTTAGCCATGCCCTGACTTAGATCAGCCCAGAGGTTGTTTCAGAGTTCAATCTTTGAGTTAGCCGTGGCTTGACTTAGATCAGCCCAGAGGTTGTTTCAGGGTTAATCTGTGAGTTCGCCATGCCCTGACTTAGATCAGCCCAGAGGTTGTTTCAGGGTTCCATCTGTGAGTTAGCCATGCCCTGACTTAGATCAGCCAAGAGGTTGTTTCAGGGTTTGATCTGTGAGTTAGCCTTGCCCTGGCTTAGATCAGCCCAGAGGTTGTTTCAGAGTTCAATCTGTGAGTGAGCCATGCCCTGACTTAGATCAGCCCAGAGGTTGTTTCAGGGTTCCATCTGTGAGTTAGCCATGCCCTGACTTAGATCATCCCAGAGGTTGTTTCAGGGTTTGATCTGTGAGTTAGCCTTGCCCTGGCTTAGATCAGCCCAGAGGTTGTTTCAGAGTTCAATCTGTGAGTGAGCCATGCCCTGATTTAGATCAGCCCAGAGTTTGTTTCAGTGTTCCATCTGTGAGTTAGCCATGCCCTGACTTAGATCAGCCCAGAGGTTGTTTCAGAGTTCAATCTTTGAGTTAGCCGTGGCTTGACTTAGATCAGCCCAGAGGTTGTTTCAGGGTTAATCTGTGAGTTCGCCATGCCCTGACTTAGATCAGCCCAGAGGTTGTTTCAGGGTTCCATCTGTGAGTTAGCCATGCCCTGACTTAGATCAGCCCAGAGGTTGTTTCAGTGTTCAATCTGTGAGTTAGCCATGCCCTGACTTAGATCAGCTTATTGGTTGTTTCAGGGTTCCATCTGTGAGTGAGCCATGCCCTGACTTAGATCAGCCCAGAGGTTGTTTCAGGGTTCCATCTGTGAGTGAGCCATGCCCTGACTTAGATCAGCCCAGAGGTTGTTTCAGGGTTCCATCTGTGAGTTAGCCATGCCCTGACTTAGATCAGCCCATTGGTTGTTTCAGGGTTCCATCTGTGAGTTAGCCATGCCTAGCTGACTTAGATCAGCCCAGAGGTTGTTTCAGAGTTCAATCTGTGAGTTAGCCGTGGCCTGACTTAGATCAGCCCAGAGGTTCTTTTAGAGTTCTACAATATACAATTATAATTATTGAGTTAGCCATGCCCTGACTTAATTAGATCAGCCCAGATGTTGTTTAGAACTTGATATAATAACCAAGAGATATACAAAGAATAAAATAATGTAATAATGACTGTAGACAGACCTTTAGATCCTGCATGAAATTCAGCAGTAGAAGTCGGCTTCAAATCTACATGTGCTTCAACTGGCTTATTGCTGTTAACATCTCCAACAGATTTGTCTTCAGAAAGTAGTGTAGCTAAAGAAACAAAAAATGTCAGCATAATTGTTTTAGTACCAAACACACATCTTCATGTCAACATCTAGGTGTCCTTTGTTGAAGGGTTGTACAAAATGACACGCAGGTCCTCTAATCCACCAAAATTTAAGATCCCACAATATCATATAATTGGGTCTCTTCCTATTGTTGATTGCACCAATAGTTTTTCTCTCTCTGAAAAACCTTAAGGAGGCTGGAAAGTGTTTTGTGCCTTCATATACACTCACAATTATCATAAACTAAAATAATTAATATGGCTATAATATGACAGTAAGTAAACCTGGAAAGCCAAAGACTATAAACCAAAGATCATCAATGAACGTGAAAAAATGACGTAAGATGTTGCCATGACAACTTCAGAACCCTTGGTATGCCATCAAAAATGTTCATCAATATGTTTAAAAAATCATAACTCAGGAACCAAATGGTGAATTTTTTTAAAAACTGGAATATTTAAACTTTGTATTGTAATCTTCTTTTTGATGAAAAAGGAAAAAATTCTGTAAAATGGAATTTTTAAAAATCAATAAAATTTGTTTGGAATAGTTCCCTCTTACAGAATTTTTAAAATTTTTCCTTAAGTTTTTGAAAACATAAACCAAAGCCATAAGCAAAATTTGAAGAAATTTCACCGCAGAGTTTTTGATTTTTTTCAGTTTGAATATTTAAATTTTTGAGGACAAAAATTTCCTTGAGCTAGTAGTACTACATCATCGGATCCGGAACTATAGCGCGCGCGCGCGCTCAAGAAAAACCATGTCAAGTCTCCTTAATAGTGCTTATTACAATTTGATCTGCAAGTTATAAATGACCTTGCTGTGATTTAGATCTATTCAAAAGTCATTTTCAATATTAATTGATAAAATTTGCAGATCGATGGAAGGTTTGCAATATGTACATGTACAACCGATGTATATTAAGAAATAAAACAGCTTTTTCTTGATAGTAGATTAATAGATTGATTAATTGAGGGAAATCACTCAAAAAAATAAATAAATAAAAAGACTGCAAAGACTAATCTCTAATCTCTTACTTATTTTCTGTCTTTAAAATCGTGTGTATTATCAGTTATCCAATGACAATTTTAACTAGCAACATTTTAAAATTTAGTCTATAACTAAACTCCATTCTCTGATCTCTTCAAATGTGGCTAATTAGAGGCAAAATATTGTCTCCCCCCTTAGCAAAAGTTGACATTCAACCAAACAATGAGGCGATCAAATAGTAACAAACATGCAAAATGTTGCCATTAAAAACTTAACCGCCATCCGCTGTACATAGGAAAATTAATAATAATAATAATGATAATGGAACTTATATAGTGCACATATCAAAATTCATGGCGCTTCACAATAAAGGCCCATTTACACAGAAAGATTTGCCGTGCGCGACTTGACATATACAGCAAATTTTGGTACCATTTACACGAGCACAACTTGTCGCGCGCGGCACGAAAAAAACGTGAGCAATTTACTCGTCATTACAGCAAATGTTTCTTGTAAAATGCCACTATACACAGTTGAGAAGTGCAGTAAATAATCATGTCTACCTTGTTATTTGATGAGATCATTCAGAATTTTTGCACTTCGTGTTTAATTACCGGTAAAGACGTTTTCATAGAAATCCGCCATTTTGTTTTGGAATCAACTAGTTTCAGTCCCAATCTCGATCGACAAGACCCGATTTTGAGCTGATTTTGCCGTATATGTCAAGTCGCGCGCAGCAAATCGTGCCGTGTAAATAGGCCTTAAGAAATAAAATAAATAACAGGCGTACGTATGTTACAATATTAATGAAATGTCATAGTTATTTGGTGTTCACTTTGAACCAGAGGAGACAAAGTTCTTGAACAAATGAGTTTTCAGTTCTCTTTTAAATAATTGGATTGAAGAACTTTTCCTAATTTGAAGTGGGAGGTCATTCCACAGTTTAGGGCCAGCAACGTAAAACGATCTGTCACCATAGGTCACCAGACGAGATCATTGTTCTTCTATATCCATGATACTCCATGGTTGTAGATCTGAGAGTGTGCAAATTTTTCAAAGCCATCATGAAAGCACTTGTACACAATGAGCAATATCTTGAATATAATTCGGAAACGGACAGGAAGCCAGTGCAATTTTATCAAAACTGGAGTGACATGATCAAATTTACTCGCTTGAACTACTAATCTAGCTGCACAGTTCTGAATATACTGAAGCCTTTTCAAAAGATATTTCGGGAGACCATAGTAGAGTGAGTTACAATTATAGTCCAACTTGGAGGTAATAAATGCATGAAAATTAATTAATTAATAAGAAAAGATTACCTGAGCTTGATTCATTGGAAGTTGATCCACTATTTTCACCTGAATCACCATCAGAAGAATTGCCTAAAAAAACAAAAATATCAAAAATAAATAAAATTCACCAAAATATGATCATTAAAGAATTGATTTAACTGCAAACTTAACCGCCATCCGCTGTACTAAGGAAGATTAATTAATTAATAATAAAAGATTACCTGAGCTTGATGCATTGGAAGTTGATCCACCATTTTCACCTGAATCACCATTAGAAGAATTGCCTAAAAAAATGAAAATATCAAAAATAAATAAAATTCATCAAAATGTGATCATTAAAGAATTGATGGATAAAATGAATACTTTTTATCATATAATTATCCATAAATTACCTATATTTCTCCTTTTCGAAAAACTGATATTTTCACATGTGAAAATAACATGTTATTGTTATTTTCACGTGTGGAAATATCGTTACCATGTGTATTTAAGCTATTAGTTTATAAATAAAGACTTTTGATAATAATAAAAAGCTTATTAAGTTGATTTTATGGATAATTATATAATAAACAGAATATTAGATGGCCGCTTGGAGATACGAAATTTATCTTCTCGTGTTGAAAATATTGATAGTATTTACACCTCTTATTTGTCTTGCTTATGAGAAGACAAATAAATATACAGATACAACTCAAACAAAGAATAGTATTCTTAAAGTGTCTATGATCCCTAACTCAATGTTTTCAGCATGGATTCTATACCGAGCTAAAAGTTAAATAGTAAAATAATTCAATATGATTTGAATGATGCATCTTGGAGATATGAAGGTTTATACTTCCAGTATGCTAATGAGTGTGATGTCATAGTAGGCATTTGGGTTTATTTGTCATCATTTTAAAATCAAAACACTGATTACTATGAGGAAACAAATTTGCAATAATCTTTCTATAAACCCTGAGTAAGATAATTATGTTTTATACAGGATATTTTTCTACCCCAGTAAATTTTTGTATATTTAATAATGCAGAAAACAATAGCCTTTCAACATATCCTTTTATTCCCATGAAAAAATGACGATGGCTATCTAGTTGTTTACATGTAATAACATCAGGGTCAAATTACCATTCTCCTGCGCTCTAGGTTTCTGATTGTTATGGTAATTTTTTCAAATTCATTCTACAATTTGATTGGTTCCTGCTGTCTAGGTGGCCCTGATTGTGGTATAGTCACACTGTAAGTGTTCATAACTACAGCTAGCAATATAATTTAGCATATTAAGAGTTTAATGTGTATAGTTCCAGAAAATATCCATCCCCCAACCACAGAGGAAATTCCTGTAAAAGGACCCCTGTACCCCCCAGGAACTTCCAATTTTCTTCCATTCAAACTCCGTAATTTCGTTTTTTCTCTAACCCCTCCCCTCCAGAACTTCCAATTTCCTTTGTGGGTGGGGTATGGATATTTTATGGAACTATACAGTAGCTGTCAAGAAAGATGTCACAAGAGATTTTTTACTGCATAGTAATAATTATAAAAAGGTAAGTAGGTATAAAAACTTACTGCTTCTTTCATTGCAGCAACAATATCTAGCCAGCAGAGCGACAAAGATAATGACCACTACGACAATTGTTGCTGTAATCCATGCACTGTTTTGAAATAATGTGCTCTCTCCACTATCTTTTCCACCACTATAAGTAGTAATTGATATGGTACTTGGTGCATGAGTCGTTGGAGCACAATTTTTTGCAGTCTGTAAAGAACATTGTTTTTCCATTGGCACTTGTGGAATATTACATTCAGGTACCTTCTCATTAGTCTTATCCCCACAACACCAGCTGCAGGGCTTGCAGTGTCCTCTGTCCCTATAATAACCGGGTTTACAGGTACATCGTATAGTGTCATTTTCTCGTGTACATTGTCCACTCTGAACTTCATTTTCTTGACAACGAGTACATTGCTTGCACTGACTAATGTCGTAGGTGTCTGAGTATGTATGGTTCTCTTTGCATGGAACACATCCAACTTTAGTTCCTTCAGGATACTTTCTCCCACATTCCACTAATTGTCCATAACCAGGTTGACACGAGGGGCAATGCCATGTTGTGCCATTAGGACCACATAAGCCAATTTCATCATGCTTTAATTTATGAAAATTACAAACTGGTGCTGCATTCAAGTGCATCATCAAAAGACACTGTGAATATAATAATGGAATAGTTAATACTTTAATAATGATAATTATAATTCATTATTTCTTATATGCAAAATAACACAGTATTATTTCGATACATTTTAAAATGCATAAAGGTTTTAACAAATGTGCCTATACAGTACCGGAACCGAGTAAAGTACCATCCACTCGCGAGTACGAGTAACGAGTGGCCATGGTCACTCGCGAGTGATGCATAACGGAATATTCATGAAAGCATCACTCACTCGAAACGGAATGAGTGGCCTTGGCTCGTTTGGCTCGTTTGGCTCGCGAGTGTAACGAGTCTTTTAAAAAGAACTTTTGTTGGACTGAAAGAAAATTAGTTCGAGAGTATCTGTACTGCATGTAGTTTGAATAAATTATTTGGTGTTGATAAGCATCGCCCTCTCTGAATATAAATCGCTAACACAACATTTAAGCGTTCAAAAGGCCATTACTCAACAGAATGTAAAGCACTAGCTAGCTGTTGAGATTCCTCTCGCTAGAACAAGAATAATGTAAAGCATGTTTATCAGCAAATCGGCTGATTAAAAACCACCGAATTGTTAAAGATTTACAAAGCTGAATAAAGGACGAATATTTGTTGTCGTAATATGCTCTCCGTGTTATATTTCCTTCAGCATTAAAATAAATTAGGCTTATCTTTAGAAATATAAAATGTTTTGAGAGAAAGTCTTTGATATGTCCAATTCGTCGAGAAAAATGCTTGTCAAAAAAAAAAAAAAAGATATACGATTGTTTGCTAAAAAACACACACCTGAATTCTTGAACACTTCTTGATCCATCTTTGACTACATGAAAGTTTTTTTTTGATTGTTTTTGGTCTATAACTTGTCCTAAAGCGATTTTTTCTGTGCATTTGAGAGCTGCATTGTGAGTAGTTTTGCTTTGACATCAAGTGGGATTCCTGTGTTGTGTACATGGACGTACGTATGTATGTATGTACGGACGGAAGGAAGTGACGTCAGCCAAGCCATGAAAAATCAACTTGATGGTTTACCATTTTTTCTTAAGTATGGTCCTTTGGCCAGCGCGGGAGCTCTGCTATAATAATCTTTAATCCAATAAATACCAAATAGGATAAACGATAACAAATGACTTTCTATTTAAGAAGGACAATTAATACAACTTTCAAATTTAGATAAAAGACTGTTGCAATAATTTGCTAGCAATTTCATCAGAGGAAAATCATCCATATGTTAAAAATATATGAAAATAATGCTCTTTTGTCAAAATCACAGAACCAAATATTTAAACTACATAAATTAATCAAAAACTCAATTCTTTCATTTCTTATTTCTATCAATTATCATGTGAACATGACATCAAATAATGATATTCTTCACATATCTCATTTAAAATACATAATTTAAATTTGCAATCTTCATATCCAATATCTTATCATAGATTTTAAGTACTCTTGTCGCTATAAATATAAGATTGTATATGATATGCTAGCCCAAACGTGACAAAACTTCAAGTTGCATTTTTTCATGATCAAGCAGTACTTTTTATACATCAAGTTGATTTTCATTACACCAAGACCCTTGTGTTCTATGTCTAGTCATTTGCTTCGCTTGTCTAGTCATTTGTTTTTGATATCAAGCGCAATGTTTAAGTTGACAAGCAGCCATCGCAGTTAAAAGTCATTTAGGTCTTTGCGATTTGCATACAAAAGGGAACGCTAGAAGCACTCAGGAGAAGATTGATTTCGATCAGCTTGCGATCGATGAACACGCTAGGTCTGGAAGCTAGTTGCAGGGCGGGAGGAGGGATGGCGTTGAAACGGGCATGAGCACTACTCTGCCTGTCAACAATGGTGGGCCGTTTGTGAAGGAAGTTCGGCTGACAAGAAGATCTTTCAGAGGTAAATTTAGACTTGTTTATCTTTGTTTTTAGCTAATAAAACAATTTTATTGGTGTTAGAGAACACCCAAAACATGATAAGAGTTTTCATTATGAAGAATTCGCTAGTTTTGGTACTCAAAGAACCATTTTTCATGGTGTTTACGCTAGATTTTATATAGCAAATGCGGGCGCAGTTGCTAATCTACATTTGAGATGTCAAAAAACCAATCTTGCTCAAATTTGCTCAGTCTGATTTTTTTTCGCATAAGTAGAACACTATATAAACATTTCAAAAAATATATAAACTAGGTTTTGGAAAACATTGTAATAAAGCCAAAAATCCCCTGCGCCCGCATTTGCTATATAAAATCTAGTGCCCATACCCGTTTCAACGCCCTCCCTCCTCCCGCCCTGCAACTAGCTTCCAGACCTAGTGCGTTCATCGATCACAAGCTGATCGAAATCAATCTTCTCTTGAGTGCTTCTAGCGTTCCCTTTTGTATGCAAATCGCAAAGACCTAAATGACTTTTAATTGCGATGGCTGCTTGTCAATACTTAAACGTTGCACTTGATATCAAAAACAAATGACTAGATAAGCGAAACAAATGACTAGACAAGAGAAACAAATGACTAGACATAGAACACAAGGGTCTTGGTGTAATGAAAATCAACTTGATGTATAAAAAGTACTGCTTGATCATGAAAAAATGCAACTTGAAGTTTTGTCACGTTTGGGCTAGCATAATATGAAGTTATGAGTTCATCAGTCAACTGAGGAATGAAATTCTCATAACTTCTAAAGAATTTTTAAATTACATTAAAATATATCTTCCTTAAACTTTCTAACTTAGAGCTTTATCAAAATATGAATTCGAAAAATTATGATTATGAAGCGGCATTCAATGGTAGACGTGACCTTGACCTTCCAATCCAATATCTATGCGATGACATCATAACTTATTTTAATAGATTGTTTATCATAAAATTGAGTTCTTTGAATAAGCAAAACCTTCAAAGATTTCATCTTTATTCATAGAATTATTTTTTAATTTAATGTAAATATACTGAATCAAAATTCTTATTTTCTTAATATTATCAAAATGAATGAATGATTTTACTCACCGTAAGAAGTGTTGTAACAACCATGCCACTGAAGGTGCTTCCCATTTTGATTGAGGTTTTCTTTGGGTTTTTTACGATGATTATAGCTATCTTTGACTCCTGTGATAAATGAAATGTGTTATTAACACTAATCTTGTCAATATTTTACACCTTTTTACGTTTAAATACTGTAACTTCATAACGAAGCAAACGTAGTTAAGTTTCCCAAGTCATGGTGCGACTAGCAACTATATAGACACAGTCTTTTCATATAGTCTTATCCCTTAGAAAAAACACATTAAACTTACTACACATTCTTCAACCACAAAGCCACTTTATACTAAAGATTCTCACCTGATACGAATGCTTGAAGTTTAATGTATTTTCATCGTCATTACATGCAGCATTTGCATGCCAAATTTTCAGCTAAACCAGGTGGATGATATTACTAGTAGAATACTAGCGTGGACTGCGTCGGTGTTCCTGAATAAAACAGTAGGAACTTGTAGATAAATTGAATCACCGTAAAGAGATTAATGGGAACTGACGCTTCGGAACTTATTAGTCCTTCGTCGGAGTAAGCTAAAGCGACGCTAAATCGTCTTTCTATAATTTACAGTGACTTTGTTTTGTTTGTTAATACCTTTAAACCTTTGCTTTATAGTTTAGATTTAAGTAATCTTAGAAGATCGCGTGTAGGAGAGCCAAACGAACGGGATTATCCCTATATTGTTCCACTCTGTCTGCCGCGAATGTCGCCAAGCCAAGAAAGAAAGAAAATGATTGAAGTAGTTGATGAGTAAGCAGTTTATATTTTTGTGCAATCTCGTACCCAGAGCCTGCGGCGAAGGACGGGGGCTCTGGGCATGATTCTTGGGCCTCCTGTGAACACTTCCCTTATGGTTCTGGAAAGACTGGAAAATACTTTTACTTTGAAATCATCATTGCAATAACATCTCAATATTTACCTCCTGATTTACCTCATATGCATATATTCTCGTGCATAACGAAGGCTATCCATTAGATTTCAGCCCTCGAAAACATCGTCGATAAGATCGTCGATAGCACGTCATCTCTTTCAGGGAGGGACTGCTTTTGAGCTTCTTTACGGCAAGTACGAATTGTTTACAGTTATCGTGGAACTTGAAATCTTCATTTTGTGAAAGTTGAATATCTCTAGCCATTGCTGTATGCGTCTTTTCTCCGTTGAATATGGCGAGGGAAGGAAAGAATACCAGCAGTTCTCGTGACCGAAGGACAAAAGAGTATCAGCGGAAGCTTAACTTCCTCCCGAACCAAGGGAGCACGGCAAATGCGCGCAAGCGCGCGGCTTTCATATTCGGGTTTCCTGTGGTAAAAAATGGGCTTCCTGTGGTAATGACGAATACGGTTTTTCGAAAAAATATAGTGCGGGCTCAATCCAATATGGCGCTACACATAAGTTAAACGGTAGGGAATCAAGGTTGTCTCGCACATGCTCCAGGATTTCTTCCCAGCTTTGTCCATTTTGTTCTTTATAGCAACGAAGAACCAATTCTTTTTCTGGATTCGTAATTCTAGTACGCTTACGAGATGGACCTGTATACGAGAATTTGCATTGCATAAGTGAAGAATGAGTGTTGACACGTTCTGTGTTACACATGAAACAAAGGCTAAGCAAAACACTTTCTTTATAACTCGACCCATAAAATGAAAATTTTCACAAATACCTTGCTCTGACTTATCCGTACTACTCATGTAGGATCCTTTCTTTTATCTTCACTTGTAACTAGCTCGTCTTATGTAGCTTGCGAGAAATGACGAAAAAAAACACTTTCACAGTAAGCTAATGCAAGAGAAAATGAACTACAGAAAAACAAATGGTTTAAAAATAGCATCAAACTGTGCACATGATGGTTACAAGGCTATATAGGAGGGATTCCTTCTCTTAGCTCATATTCTCTTGGCTAATGTCATTGCGCTCTTGCTACAATTAACATTAGCATTGTTCATTTTCACACCTACTCACTAAGGTATTTAACTCCAAGATGAATGCGCTCATTCGCTTGTGGTCTTTTTTATTCAGTTTGTAATTCATGAACTGAATGATGTCGAAGATAAAGAGGAGGAATCATGTAAGAAGAAAAAAGACCCGGGGGGGGGGGGGGGGGGGGGGGTTACTCCCCTATATTTGCTATACGGGTATGTGCCGGAACAAAAACAATAAAAACGTTAGTAAGTATTGATTGCAATCTATTGAATAACCGTCTTTTCCGTTTTTAAGTCTGGGATAGGGTGTACAATTCTTAGTTTTAGTCTGGGGTAGGGTATGTAAAATCAAAATTTTAGGTCTGGGATAGGGTCAGGGTTTTGAGGTCCTGGTGGAACACCCATACCCTACCCCCCCCCCCCCCCGAACTTTCTATGCTGTTTAGTACTATTTTGCCTCTTTTGACACCATATAAACACGTCTTCGCTTGTGAATATTCAAAATTGTTTGCAGCGCGTTGTAGTTCCTTTGATACTTGTCCTAATTTCTCTGGGCGGTCTTCCGTTGACAGAGTCGAACATTTCATTGATCAACCGTCTTCCCTTTGGACCGCACTTACCTTTTTATGGGCGTGACGTGTTCACCATGTATCGTCGACATCGATATTTGTTTTGGCTAAATACTGGTGAATTACCCTAGACACTAGAACAGATAGTTAGCGGATGTTTCTCCACAATTATGTCGTACTAATAGAAATGGGAACATTAGACAGAGGCAGAGAAGAGGAAAACTGAATATGACAAATCAAGTGTTACTGGTCATGATCTGGCTAAGAAAGTATCCCTATCTTGATAGCCTTGCATTGTTATTTGATGTAAGCACTCAAACTGTATCGGCAATTGTCTATCATGTAGTTCCCGTTCTTTGGAGATATTTTCAAAGTCAAGTTACTTGGCCCACCATAGCTGAATGGAATGTTATGCGAGGCTCTTGGGAATCGTTTCCAAACGCGGTAGGGTGCATTGATGGTACTCCTCACAGGATATATAGGCCACGGGTAGAACCACAGCGTGATTTTTATAGTGGACATCGTCATTATTAGCCATTATAGCCAGACATTAGCCGATCAAGGATACCCTGATATAGAACCCCTTGTGACACCGTTTCGACAGCAGCAAATCAGACAAATGAGAATAGGAAAAAAACGCCGTGCCCAGAAATTCAACCGACACCCAACTCACTACCGTGTTTCAGTGGAGCATACGATCAATGACATGTGAAGACTTATAAAGCTATAGGATCTCTCTGGCGTCACCCACGCTGGTTCCAACCTGTTGCTGTGGAGCTGTGCACATTTCTAGCACAACGCCACATAGAGCTATTTCAGACAGTTTGAGACATGAGATATTACCAAAGTCCCTATAGGGCCTTAGTGAATGTTAATGGCACTTTATTTATTCATGTCACTTTGACTTGTTTTTGTTTTCAATGAAATATCATTTTTTAATTCGTAGAACAAAGTGTTTATGATTTTAATACAGTCAGTTTCGTACACGCAATGCCTGATCGGGTGGTTAGTTAAACTCATTTGCATATTTTGACTCACATTATCATAAATAGTGAGTTAGTGAGCTTACACGGAACATCTCTAATTAGGTGTTGTATTAACTATGGTCAGGTCTAACAGTTAAATTATACATCTATTTACATAAATTCTTACTCCCCACAGAGTACAAACACTAAAAGTATCCAGTACTTCGTACTATTTAGCACTTTGAAAGAAAGAAAACAATATAAACTAGAATAATTGAATACTATTTAGTAAAGTTTTAATAGGTTGCACGCTTTTAGTCTTTGTACTCTTTTCGATATCTGTCAAAAACAAAAAAACTATTATCAGATAATAGTTTTTTTATTTTTGATAATACACATATAATAGGCTCTGATAACAGTCCGCAATTATTTGCATGCTTCAAGCTTAGTAATAATCAAAAGGATTTTTATTCTTTTGTAGAATATTGGAGGTTGTTTTGATCTCTTGTTTTCTGGTTTCATGTCGTAGAAATAGTCAAATACAATAGTTTGAAGATTTATTTTGACATGTTTTGACTTAACATCCACTAGTTGCCCCTCAGTCAACTGCTCGTTTGGCCCCAAGTTAACTCCAAAAAAGTCACATGATTGATAGCAAACAATACAGTAAACTAATCACTAATTCTTACTAGCTCTGGACTACGCGAACATTTTGGACAATAGAGTGCAACCCATATATCTGTGAAATAGCACAAAAACTAAATAACACTACTCTTTCTACTCTGTATTTCTTTTGTTTTCGATTGTTTCATTGGTGCTATTTTGTACTAATTAGTTAGTGCTGTTTCACTCTGATATATGGTTTGCACTCTGACATTCTTTTAACTCAGCATAAAGAACTTTTTTTCACTGAATAGTCTTTGTTTTATAATAATCTCTATGATATAAATACAAGCCCAGGCGATGAAATCTATTCATTCAACTAGGCCTGGGTCCACTGGCGTATTATATATGTGGAACCCACCCTAAAACGCCTGCCATCAACATACTTCCAGACGGAGCAACGTGGGGATTTAATTCTAGGTCATTTACTATGATATTAAATAGATTGGTCCCAACTTAGTTCCTGTGGGACGCCTGCACAGACGGGAAGACACTTGGACACGCTTTGATCAAGCCTAACACATTGTATACGATCTGAAAGAAAGCTTCATATTCATTTAGTAGTGAGTGGAGAACGGTGTTTAGAATAGAATAGAATAGAATAAATCATATATATAGCGCCAAAATCCTAAAGTTCAATGGGGCTTAAATACAATGCATTATAAATACGCTATACAAACGCCCGCAGCCTGTTTTGCAATGAAGTGTAAGAAAACTGCATATTTGTTTCTATAGAGCAGTTAATTTTGTTCTAGCACAAAGATGAATCAGATACCTATGAAAATCTTTGAAATCATCATGTACGGCTCTCGCCGGCCCTCATCCATTCTGAAAAGAAAAATTTTTTTATTGGTGATTACTTTGTACATTCTTTTCGCTGCTATCTGTTTACGGTGTTCAGTCCTGATCATTAGTTATGCTCTGATCAATAATCCCGAAGTGTCATATCCCACGAGGTACTTTTAAGCTTATACATACGTGGGATATTCCGGGATACGGCTGCTGTCACGAGAAAGCACTGTATATTAACTATTTCATCTCCCCGACTAATGAAAATTCCCAGGGCAATGTCTGATGGGAAGGAACAATAGAATACCGTCGAATATACAACATTGTTTTGATTTCTGCATTCTGATAGGTGTACTTTCCATGCTAAGTACTATACAGACTGCGAGCAGTCCCTCTAATTTCCCATGGTCACTGTCCGTCTGTCTGTCCGCATCGATTGGCCAAGGAAGATTCGTACTTCCCTCCCAAGCCTTTCCCCCAGGGACTTTCGACTCGTAACCAATTTTCCTTGGCCAATTGACACGGACAGTCTGATTCGTCCTTTCTTTCCAGCCCCCTCCCCCAGGGACTTTTGACTCGTAAGCAATCTTCCTCGGCCAATCGACACGGACAGACAGACGGACATTGACCAAGGGAAATAGGGGGACTGCTCGCAGTTTCAGTACTATACAACTTGTATATTTCACCATCTAAAGCAAAACTATGTCAGGTGTGCCAGCAACATAGGTACTAAATTCTTATCCTTTTACAAGAACATTGAGAAAGCACACCTCAGTACTCAGTACTCTACTAAATATCTCTCTTAATTTAAATTCACCTTCAACTTCCTCGGCAAGTTGTCTGTTCTCTAATTTCTTTTCAAGGACCTCCTTAAGTTTTGCTGGCGTTGCTTCCTCTCCCCACTTTTGTTGCCACTTAGAAAACATTTGTACTGCTTTTTCTTCGGTGTGTTTATAATCCTCATCTATTGCCTCGATAGTGCAATCTTTAATACCAAGGTGTCGTCCAAGAAACTTCCATTTTATGCCGACTTTTTTGGCGAAGCTATGCAGAAAATCTGGAAAAGCTTCGTCTGGTCTGAGCTGAGGTGTAATGGAGCCACCAACTCCACCAGTAGCTTCACTTCTACTCAGGGGACGTTGTTCTGCAGTAGGGTTCCCCCTCCCACCTTCACTCCTTCCAGAAAGAAGCTGATCTGGAGGAGGGTTGCCCCTTCCTTCTTCACTTCTTGGTCTCAGCTGAGGTGGTAGGGTGCCACCAGATCCATCAGTCCTAGCTGATGGTAGATGAGGTGGATGGGAGTTGCCAGCTCCATGAGTACCTTCACTCCTTCCAGAGGGAAGCTGATCTAGAGGAGGGTTGCCCCTTCCTTCTTCACTTCTTGGTCTCAGCTGAGGTGGTAGGGTGCCACCAGATCCATCAGTTCTAACTGTTGGCAGCGGAGGTGGATGGGAGTCAACAGCTCCATGAGTACCTTCACTCCTTCCAGAGAGAAGCTGATCTAGAGGAGGGTTGGCCCTTCCTTCTTCACTTCTTGGTCTCAGCTGAGGTGGTAGGGTGCCACCAGATCCATCAGTTCTAACTGTTGGCAGCGGAGGTGGATGGGAGTCAACAGCTCCATGAGTACCTTCACTCCTTCCAGAGAGAAGCTGATCTAGAGGAGGGTTGGCCCTTCCTTCTTCACTTCTTGGACTCTGCTGAGGTGGTAGGGTACCAGCAGATCCATCAGTTCTAACTGTTGGCAGCGGAGGTGGATGGGAGTCACCAGCTCCATGAGTACCTTCACTCCTTCCAGAGAGAAGCTGATCTAGAGGAGGGTTGGCCCTTCCTTCTTCGCTTCTTGGTCTCAGCTGAGGTGGTAGGGTACCAGCAGATCCATCAGTTCTAACTGTTGGCAGCGGAGGTGTATGGGAGTCAACAGCTCCATGAGTACCTTCACTCCTTCCAGAGAGAAGCTGATCTAGAGGAGGGTTGGCCCTTCCTTCTTCGCTTCTTGGTCTCAGCTGAGGTGGTAGGGTACCAGCAGATCCATCAGTTCTAACTGTTGGCAGCGGAGGTGTATGGGAGTCAACAGCTCCATGAGTACCTTCACTCCTTCCAGAGAGAAGCTGATCTAGAGGAGGGTTGGCCCTTCCTTCTTCACTTCTTGGACTCTGCTGAGGTGGTAGGGTACCAGCAGATCCATCAGTCCTAACTGTTGGCAGCGGAGGTGGATGGGAGTCACCAGCTCCATGAGTACCTTCACTCCTTCCAGAGAGAAGCTGATCTAGAGGAGGGTTGGCCCTTCCTTCTTCGCTTCTTGGTCTCAGCTGAGGTGGTAGGGTACCAGCAGATCCATCAGTTCTAACTGTTGGCAGCGGAGGTGGATGGGAGTCACCAGCTCCATGAGTACCTTCATTCCTTCCAGAGGGAAGCTGATCTAGAGGAGGGTTGCCCCTTCCTTCTTCGCTTCTTCCACAAAGGGACCTTCTTCTTTCTGCAGGTTCATCGATGTCTTCTAGTCCTGTTCAAAGAACATCATCAATGAAATTTACTATTCTATTCCATTCATTCATTCAATCATTCATTCATTCATCCATTCATTTATTCACTCATTCACTCACACACACTTGCACACACATTCATTCATTCATTCTTCCGAATGAATGAATGAATGAATGAACAAATGAATGAATGAATGAATGAATGAATGAATGAATGAATGAATGAATGAATGAATGAATGAATGAATGACTAACCACCCAACCAACCGACTAAATAACTGAGACTCAATGACTGATGACAAAAGAAAAAATAAATAAGCTAAATATATTTATGGTGGGATTGAATAAAATTTAGTAAGTCTTTTTTGAATACTGGTTTCTAATACTCCATTATACTGTTCCGTGACCGTTCAGTGACCACAAATAATAGTTCCAAGCTGAGGCTGGAGTTGCAGAGCATGACATAAAGTATAGTTTTGTTGTGCATGGAAACTCCAACCTTGAATTGGAACTATCATTTGTGGTCATTGAACAGAACTTTAAAATGCAGTATTGTTGCCAACTTCCAGAAATGGCTAAAAATCGACAGGGAGGTGGGAGATCTAGAAACAGTGCAAAAAATTTTACGGAGAAGGGAGAGTCGGCATAAATATCAGGGAAAAGGGATAAGATCACTATTATTCAATTTACCGGCAAATTAGTTTGAAGAGGAAGAAATGGTCAAAAAAATTGGAAAGGGAAAGATCAGAGGTGGCATAAAAAATAGAAAGGGGAATATTAAAATGACTGTTTCTCTCTGCTCTATTATATACTAATGATTCATAAAAATACTTAGTAATGTGATTTGATTTACTTATTTACTTTACCTTTTAAAAGGAAACAATACTTATTAATTCTGCCGTTCTCCTTCTTGTAGCATCCAATCACATAGCTTTCATTTGATGAACGAATCAGTAGAACACCCTGCTTTTCCAGCTTGTCAAATTCTTTGTCAAACCAACAATACTTGAATGAAGTCTCGCCTTTTTTGAATCCACAAAAGGAATTCTCCCTAAGTGAAATTTGCCTTGAATTGTTGTGTAAGAGGAGGTCTGAGCTCCATTTTTTAAAAAAAGAAGACTTTTGGAAATTTTTTAATTCTGGACAAGGAATGACAAAATAGTTATCACTGTGGTAATTTTTTAAAATTGTTTTACTGTCCTTCTTATTTACCGAAAACTCTTTTCCTTGTTCCTTTTGATAACGGTGAAGTTTGACCTCAATTTTCGTACTGTTTTCATTCACTTCTCTTCTACATGAGTGGAACCAAGGCACAAAAATGAAATACTCCATTTTACAATTTGTTTCCACTTTAAGAATATTTCTGAGGCTTTTATCTTTCTTTGACAGATGTATAACACAACCCACCAGCTCTGCTATTAGGGTACTTCCATCTATCAGTCCAACTTTGGCTATTCCTTGGGTACCATCTGGTTGCAGATTTCCAGCCATAGTTTCTGCATAGCTCGGCATATTGAGTGAATAAATCTTCAGATGGGTATGCAAATAAGAATACAAATAATTTTACATTGAGGTAATAACATTCTACAGAGTTTATTACAGATCAAAGGCAGATTATGGGATGGTTTGAGCCATGCAATTCAACCAGCCAGGCTTCCCCATTAGACCTCTTTACCTTGAATGTAATGTTTTATAATAAATTTCCCATCTCAGTCCAGGTAACATTCTCTAGAGTATCATTACTTTGTTTAATGGTTGCACATGAGAAGCCACATGAATATAATTTATAGATATATTCTTGAGAATATAATTCTTTGTTTAAGTTGTATCCATAAATTCATGCGTTTTCTCATGCACAACCGTCAAACAAATGAACAATACTCTATATAGCAAATGACACAGTGTGAAATGGGAAAACATTTCACCCAAGGTAAACTGAGAGGTCTATTATATCATATCCACAATCCAGGATTTAAAATGAAGCTTCTTCAGTTCTGAATTGTATTGGTCTTCCTGTGTTCAATGCAGAAATGGTTCAGATCACACTAGCTAGGAACCACAGAGGGGGAAGAGGCTAGGGTGTTTTAGTCTCCAAACTTTTGTTAACATCCACTAAATAATCAATCTACCTTCACCCCCCCTTCACAACCCATTTTAATCTTTGAATATGAGCCTTTTACATTTCCAATGTACAGTAAGCTACGGCCCTGTACACGGTCCCATACCTCAATGCTAATGAGTCTGAGTAGAGATGAATGGAACATGTCTTAGTCTGCATGTGTTGTTACAAAAATTTCATGGTTTGACTGCTGACCTTCATTCAATAATGTGACAACCCCTTCCCTGACTCCATATTTTTCTAAAAGTAGAGGGGAAGGGACAGCCCTCACCTTTTGCTATTACTAATGACCCTCCCATCTGAATCCCAACCAACCTCCCCCCCCCCCCCCCCCCCCCCACCACCCCCACCATATAAAGAACGTGCTCTTCCCTAACAAGCTTTCCTAAAAAATGTACCACCATTTTAAAAACAATTGCTAACTTGTTCTCATGTTTAAAAAATTTATGACGCAAATCTAAGAGTCAACTCTCAACTTTTAGTATATTATTAAATGCATAATTTATCATTCCCCACCTTGTAACTTTTTATAGTCATTGGAACGACAAGTCGACAACGAAAGCTCACTTCTTTCCGTCCCACCTCAAGTAAGTCTTAACAGGATAAGTAGAAAGAAAGAATTCAAAGTTTTTTTCAACCAAAAAGAATAAATCAAACGAGAGAGACGTCTTTTATATCTTTAGTTTTGAACAACCAAGTCACTGACAAGTCTGAGACATGCTTGTCTTTTCGTTCTCTTCGAATCGGCGCGGTTTCCCCGAAATCAATATTATTTTTAAAGGCTTACCTTCTTTGTGCTTTATCAATTGCAAGACAGAATATAAAGTGTTCAAATAGTTGTATTTGAAGATGTGTGAAGGCTAATAAAGTTTTGGTTTCCCAGAAATCTAACGGGCTAGAATCGGTACACACAGGTAACCCAATGATAAATTATGTGCTTGGAATTTGTGAAGTATTTCCGGGCACAAAACACTCTGAACCGGAAATAGTAATCATTGTGAGCCTTAAGTCCATTGTGGCCGGAAGTAGAACTTTTGCACTGGATTAGCATAATTTTTTCTCATTTTAAACATTTATTATAATCTAAGATATTATCAAATAGATTATTTACTTTGACGAAAGAAGAGCAACAACAACAACAACAACAACAATTTATTCGTACTTAATTACAATTACAATGATATCATATATATATGATGCAATTACAATTACAATGATATCATGTATATATGATGCAATTACAATTACAATGATATCATATATATATGATGCAATTACAATTACAATGATATCATATATATATGATGCAATTACAATATTACAATGATATCATATATATATGATGCAATTACAATATTACAATGATATCATATATATATGATGCAATTACAATATTACAATGATATCATATATATATGATGCAATTACAATATTACAATGATATCATATATATATGATGCAATTACAATTACAATGATATCATATATATATATGATGCAATTACAATATTACAATGATATCATATATATATGATGCAATTACAATATTACAATGATATCATATATATATGATGCAATTACAATTACAATGATATCATATATATATGATGCAATTACAATTACATGATATCATGTATATATGATGCAATTACAATTACAATGATATCATATATATATATGATGCAATTACAATATTACAATGATATCATATATATATGATGCAATTACAATATTACAATGATATCATACATATATGATGCAATTACAATATTACAATGATATCATATATATATGATGCAATTACAATCCCGTACGAAATGTGAAGCGCTGTGAAGCGCTGCAACAGCGCCTCACGAAGCGCTGTAACAGCGCTGTAAAAACGCTGTAAAAACGCTGTAAAATGGGGGGCTGCCGCAGTTGTGAATTTTGGCTGTTTCCGACAGCGCTTGGCAGCGAAAATTCAACCAATAACAGCGAATCTGCAGCGCTTGTTTTATAACGAGGGAAGGCTGCTAAAAGGCTGCGAAAACAGCGATATGGAAGCCGCAGTTGAAAGACATGAAACACGTTTCATCAACTGTTGAACAAAGCGCTGTTGAAAGACACGCAAGACTAATATTTTTTGATAATATTTAATTAGGCAATGACATATATTAGGCATTCTAAATTACTAGTTCGCTCACTGCTGCCTAAATATAATATTGAGAATGTGGTTGAACGACATTCACACGCGATAACCTATTTAATACAATGACCAATTTAGCATTACTCGGAGATGCGAAACATGTAAAAACGGAAACACATATATCTTATATTACAAAAAGCAGAGCGGTCTCAATAAAACATTTAATAGCCGAGTAAGAAAAATCAAATTAAACGAACGTTCTTATCTTATGTTCTTAAAAGCCGCTTGTTAAATTTCCTTTTGGCGGATCCCCTCTTGCTCCGGATTGTCTTGGCGAAGTCTGTCTTTAGTCCTATGTCTTCCAAACTGTAACACATCGTTTGGCATATACTAAAAATGCGCAAGAAAATATAGGTGTAAGAAGAGCTATTATGTTTAGTGATAACTTGTAATGTGGAAGGCGAATGATCGATTCACCTACGAGGAACCATTTGTGTCCGGAGATAAGACATAAAAAAGGTTCCCGCCTACAATAATTATGCAAGCTTTGGTCTAAATAAAAGATCATTTGATAATAAAAGAAATTTAGAAAAAACATTAAATTGTTTGACATTAAATACACATTTGCAGATTGACTAGCCAAACATATAGTCGGGCATATAGTACCCAAATAAACAACTAGTAGATTAAATTCAGCTCAGAGTGCAAACATTAAAATGGGCGCCAATTGCAAAAGTCGAAAAGTACAAATAGTACAAAAGCAAAATGTGAAAGAGAAACAATAAGAAAAAGAAACAAATCACGGTTATGCCACCGATCTACGTATTGTTTTAGTTCTGAAAAGAACTAAGTTACGTTTAGAATTACCTGAAACAGACTTTATCTCTTGAAGCTGCCTTTTCGACTTGTCTACCTCCATTTACTTCATACAGAGTGCCTTCTTCCAGAGTTGCATTTTCACCCAAAACTATGTCCTCTTCGTGAACTACACTATAAAACCTTTTCGTCCCAACCAACAAACTAGCGCATACATTGTGAATTAAGGACTTAAACTGAGATCACTGAACTCGAACACTTATTTGAAAATACCGCTCAACGGGGTCATGACGTCGCTAAAACATGCACTTCTGATCTGGTCACATGTAGATCTCGTGTCAATGCGGAATTTGACTTGAAGGATATCAAATACGTATCAAATAAGCACTCAGGGACCGCAGGGTATATATGACACTTCAATTACCCTTGTGTCAAATATTTACTTTCCATGTTACAACTTTTGAACGGTTTTCCCTGTAAATTTCAGTTCAGTTCGTACTTAAAAAAGTAATACTAGGAAATTAAAAGGGTCATTTTTAAAGCTAAATATATTCTTAAGGCTAGTTATGCAATGGTGAATGGGACATATCTGTCACCGCCGTCCTTGTGCTACACGCTTGCTCATATTTGCATATTTCTGCTTAAACGTTCCATTATAAAATTTGAGGGAAAATAACGGTTATTTATTTAAGTATATTAGGAGCGCAGGCAATTTCAGTAATCACTGAATTAAATTCATACACGTCGGGGTCATGCGGTCATGTAACTAGATTTCGAACAGCGGTATGGTATGTTAATTTGATACATTTCCGGTTAGTTGGGCGCGTAAAATACATCAAGTTAGAGCTACAATCGAGTTGGACTGTCTTTAGGGGAATCCTTCGATCGATTTAGACCTGTTAAATTTGATATATTTTTCCGATGTAGCTGAACTCGGACTTGAACTCTAACTCAGTGATTTGTTATGATTTTCCCCATCCCGCATTATCCTTTTTTTTTTTTGCCATCATGATACCTGGCAAAACTGCCCTCTGTATACTGGTTTTTAGGCTTTCAAGTAATTGCACTGGGTTGATGTTAGCTGTATTCCTGGTCAAGCTGATGCGCCTGTTTAGCGATATAATTTGGTGCTTATCAGCAGTCCATGCGAACATTCAAAATGTTTGCTGACGGCGACCTTGCAACACAGTTCATTCATTGCATATTGTACATGCTAAGCTTATATCGATCTGCGATACCCAAGCAAACTATTTGATCAAGCTAGAAGACTGATCAGGAATTAAAGGTCGGAAAAATTAAAGTGTAAGTAATTAACAAATTCAAAATATGAAAAAGCCCTGTTGTGTTTTCAGCGAGAAAGCGAAATTAGCTCGCTTAGATGCAAAAAATCCGTTGTTCAATGTTGTTTCATCTTGAAATTAATCATTTTTTGGTCATAAACTGCTGTTTATAAGCTTAAACATTTTGAAATTAAATTTGTAAGTAATCAAAAAAAAAAACAAA